>NC_089319.1:10224079-10524079 GCF_036669915.1 Pocillopora verrucosa | reverse complement strand
TTTCCCCTCACAATCGATAACTATTTGGTGGTATAACATTTTACCTTTTACGGACATAGCAAAGTTTTTGACGTCGCGAGAAGTCTCTGGTTACAATTTCTATGACGTGCGTTTAGTTATTTGAATACTTCCTCTATCAGGAAGGCCAGTGCCAAGTACCAACGCTGACTGAAAATAGGTCACGCAATCCTCGGGTTAGATTGTAATAGAGTAGATAGATCGCAGAACGGAACGTGTAATGCTGAATTGTCGTCAATAAAGCCTGAATCATGAGAAAGTATACAGTCCAAGATTATTGAATCAGCATGTGTGGAATTCTCAGCAACGCAAGTGGGAAATTCTGCGAAAATACAGATCGATGACTTTGATGAAATTGTTGCAAGATGCTTCTTAACTGAAACAAAAATTTACATTGATTCGATCTATTACTAGCCAAGCGAACAATATCAGGAATGTATCAAACAACTCACTGTCAAAGTTATTGAGTTGATTGCTAGAATCATTTAACAGAGGATTTAAGGAATCGTTTTTGGAATCATTACGCAAGGACTTACCTAACCGCGACATAAACAGAAATTTGAATTTATTTTGATTTCTTTAGCAACAGACTCCTGATGTGCACACTTTTCACGAGTTTGTTCCAGCAACATCTCGAGCGGGTTACGGTTTATTACTCTTACGCAATGCAACAGGTGTGGATTTATTGATACAATAAATCTGCGTGGGAACATTCAGAGAATGCATACTGCCTTAATTACTTCATAAAAGGTATTAATATCGAGCTCGGCTATATTGACACGCCCTCGCTAATTCTGATCGCTCTTAAAAATACGCAATAGTGGGACATTTTTCTTTCAGAGATTTTTCCTTCCTCTCAAAACTGAAATCGTACCTCATTTCTACCGGCTGAAGTCTGTATTGTGTACTAGTTAATCTTAGAGTCGAGTCGTTTTTAAGCAATATTTAGGATGAACCTCTTGAGTAACTGAATATTTCTTCGACGATTCTGTAGATTAAATTACTTGATTAAAAATTTACAGTTCTTTAGAGTAATTTCATGTGAGTGACATACTAACACCTGCTTAGAAATGTTAATTGGTGAATATTAAAGTAACACAAATCTCAGAGACATTAATCACTACAGTTAGGTAAGCAAGTATGCATTAACTATCGCAATTTATGTTGTAACAACGGATTTTTTAACTTCTGATAATGTTAAGAGTCGAATTTGAGTTGTTTCAGTTATTACTTCTTCAAATGAAATTCGGAAATTATAAAAAAAATGTATGTAAACCATACATGTTTACTTTCGGCTCAAGAAATTACCTTGACATTCATTTAGTTCTCCACTTTTCCTTGCGAGGAAATCTTCCAGCGCTTGGTTTTTTCAGTGAAGAAGAACATCCAGCAATCCTATTGTTCTACTCAAATTTCAAAGCGATCTCAAGTTTAAGGACTAAACTCGCTCAAAACTAGCACGCAATGTTTACACAGTTCGTCCTCAATGGTTTTGCGAGACGTTTCCACTGAATGAACTACTCTATCGATGTGCTTGCTCCGCTAGCAGTTAACACTAAACCAAAGAACCGTAACCAATAATTTTCTTGTTTTTTATTGTAAGGATGGAAAGAGAGATAGAGAGGAACAAAACTCTCCCGCTAGCTGATTTCTGTGGCCGGATAATGTCTAATCTGTTGTCTCTTGACAAATAAGTTTCCGCGTTGTTCTTCCTGTTTGACATTCTGATCCTTCCAAACAAATTGCGTAATTTTTAAAATCAAAGTAGTCTACTTTCCACAAAAAAAAAAAAATTTAAATTAGTTTTCCAGAAAAGTCAAACCCCACTTACTGTGAATGTGACTGTGACTCGCGCAGGCGCAAAGCTGAAACCGATGACTGGGAAAGTCCCAATCATCACATGACATTCTTAAAGAAATAAATCAATGCGAAACGTTCCGCTCGATATTCTTACTGTTCACCAGCTAGAGCCATGGATTGCTCAGCTGAGGAAATGTGGGGGAAGTTAAGGTGCCACCGGGTGCAAATTGTGCAGGAGCTTCGCGTCGACCGATGTGTCCTTTTCGATTACTTGCGCAGCAAGGACGTCTTCGACGCCGAAGACTGTCAGATTGTGCATGCAGAGAGGACAAACGAACAGAGAGCCAGCAAGCTTTTGGATATTCTTGCGACTAAAGGAACGAAAGGTCTGCAGCATTTCATCGATGTTTTGCAGCTCTTAAACCCAGGATTGTACGAAAAGCTAACTGGACAGAGAGTTACACCAAGTAAGGACAACTTTTATAATTTGTCACTCGTTGGATATAAAACAAATTCGAGGATCTTTCAGATGTTATCAAATATGCGTTC
Organism: Pocillopora verrucosa; assembly: GCF_036669915.1. Taxonomy (NCBI): domain Eukaryota; kingdom Metazoa; phylum Cnidaria; class Anthozoa; order Scleractinia; family Pocilloporidae; genus Pocillopora; species Pocillopora verrucosa. The sequence continues at coordinate 10,521,712 of NC_089319.1, read as the reverse complement.
TTTTATTAGATACTGTATTTTAAAAAAAAAACCAGGAAAGATTTATTACTCGACGTTTCGGGGTCATCGTGACTCCATTATCTAGAGACTAGTTTTGTTCGTTAGCCCTAAGCTCGATCAACAGCTTAAGAAACACGAAATTAAGCCCCCTATTGTTAACCAACAATGTATCGTTTATGAATTTAAATGTAACCTGTGTGATGCAGGGTATGTGGGCTATACTCGTGGTCACTTACACGAGCGCGTAGAAGGGCACACAAGGAAATCATCTTCTATCTACAAACACTACCACCTCCAGCACAATAGTGAAATGCCTGAACGCTTGATCGAGCAATTCAACGTCATCGCGAAATGTAACGGCAAATTTGATTGCCTTGTTAATGAAATGTTGTATATTCGCATGCGTAAGCCAACACTGAACGTGCAAACGGATTCCATCCGCGCCAAGGTGTTTGTTTAAGCCGTTCATTCTAATTTATGCTATTCTTGTACCTTTCCTTATTTGCATGTTTTTAAACTAGTCTCTTGATAATGGAGTCACGATGACCCCGAAACGTCGAGTAATAAATCTTTCCTGGTTTTTTCTATGCCTTTGCTTTAGCAAATCCCTGCTGATCAACTGTATTTTAAGACGGAAATATTGTCGTCGTTTATATTTTGGGTAGATAATCGCCACTATAAATGATTTTCTTTTAAAGATTTTGTTATTGAACTACCGATCGTTTCAAACCGATAAGATTGTAAGGGCGACGTGACGTAAGTAAACACTCACGGCCACCACGACGGCTAAAAAGTCACGTTTTCGGAATACCGCTATAAGTGCTTCGAATTTTAGCATGTGGCTTGAACATCACACGTTTGTACACTTAGCAAAGTAAATATGGAGGATAGAACTTCTAGTGAGTGCAGTTCGATTTCGAGGTCTAATAATTCGGATTTTAAGGCCTCGATGGAAGGTGAAAATATTGATAGGGCTCATGCTTAGTGGCTACTCAGCCGAAACGAGGAATATCACGCCACAGAATGTCATTAATACCTAAATGGAATGCCTATTTCATTTATATTCATGACCTCTCGACATCCAGACGATTGCATCAGCAAATATTTTCAAGAGAAATTTGAAACACCCATCGAATAGGCAATAAAGCGTTTGGCTACAGAGAGAGAGAACCGCACATAGTTAGTTTAAGATGACGTCCAAGTCCAATGCAAATGAGTTTTGTCCTATGTCAATGTTATCCAATCTGCTTAAGACTCACGAAGCTGTCCAGATGACATTCGAACCTGCGATGCATTTAATTTCTATACAAGAAAATATCTAGGACGTTTTGATGCCCTTTTAATGTGAGCTGTGCGCCCGCCCTCCTTCTCTTCCCTGTCAAAAATTCATGGATTTTTCAAATGCTGGAAGCAACTCTAACATACTGCTCCCTTGAAAATTATTTAATTATGTTCATCTGGAGAGAATCCGATAATCGATCATAGTAAATACATCGAAGTCTGTGTCAGCAGACACCCAGTGGCCCCTTGCTAGTGTCCGCATGACGCTAAAATTTTCGATCTGCCAGAGCTTAAACTGTCACATTATTGGCTACTCTACAAACCCTGATGTTTTATATCTCCTCCCCCTCAAAGTAAGAGTTTGCTATAAAGGAATGGAAAAACAAATTTGATTGAATCATGAAAAATCTATGGTGAAACCCTCTCGTGTGTCATATGAGGGCTTCCTTTTAGTCCCGTGGCTGCTTAGGAGCAATAGTCTGACTTTCGAACTTTTTAAAAAAATCGCAGCCACCTAACGTTACCGATTTGGCTGAAATTTGGCATGAAGGCTAATTTTAAGGTCCTAACCACGAAATAGGTATTAAAAAGTTCCATTTGTTTTTTCTTGGTAAAAAATCGATAAAGCCAACCACGTCCGTCCATCCTTGCCCGCCAATATGGCTTATCGAAGGTGTTCTTATGACTTCGATAAAAAGATCTACCCTTGTTCTTAACATTTATTAGAAAAAATGTGGGAGATAGCAGATTTTGATTACAGGTTATCTCAACATTCGAAGGTCGTTTTGGGCTGCCTTGAACAGTAAAAAATTTACCCTAACTTGTTAGCCTGATATCTCCAATGTTACCTCGATCCAGAAGTTGCCATTTATTTGGAACAATGTTTGTTTATGGACGATTTGGTTCCATTAATAAAAAATGGGGGAGATTTAAAGGTCAAAGGAGAAAAGTTATTAATCTATGATGACTTACCTATATTTGGGACCGGCAGCTTGCCGGTCAGAAGTCGGTCCAAGTACTTACTTACTTATCCAATTACTTACCGGTCCAAGTACTTATTTCGTCCAGAATGAAAACAAATTCCAGAAGTTTTTCTAATATTACGGAAGCATCTGTTGATTTTGGGCAAAAGCAAATATGTCTGGGCGGCATTGTTGCAATGGGATAAATATTTGAATGTAAATAATCGATCCGGTATTAACGCTAGGAAGGGTTGATTTTGCATACCGTTTTGAGAACGAAAAATTTCGAAAAAGAAAGATTCTTGTGAATTTAAACCTAGCCTGTAATCTACAATTGCAGTTGATCCTCCTTGTCACGCCAACGGTTTAGATATTCTTCGTTAGATATTACGTAAATTACATCATGTTTTTGAGTGGGTCTTAATTTCGTTTTTCGAGTGTTTTAATGTTCTTATCAGTATAAAGGAAACCCAACCTTTCGGGATACTTCCTTTCCTTCCTTTTTTCATCAGCGGTGAGCATGAAGCGCCCTCATTAAGCGCGCAATCGCTAATTGAGTTTGCTCTAAAATCTATTTTGCTTTGAGAGGCTCTTCGTGAAGGATATTTTTAAAATTCTTTCGATGGCTTTAAACAAGTTCTACACCTAATCTATGTGAAAAACGAAACTATGAATTCGAATTGAATCCTTGTTCATCACTGAACTGTCGTTTGTAGCGAAAACGGAAATTAAGACCCACGACCTAAGAAACCATATTTTACTTACTTTTTGATGGCGATAAGAGAGGTACGGAAGCCGAGAGGGACAATCCAAAAATGTTTTGTAAATCCAAGAAAATATTCAGAATCGATATCTTTTAGACAAATCGCTTTTGAAAAGTTTGTCAAATCGACAAAACAAATTCAAATCCGTGACTTTCCACTCATTAACCGAGCTTTAAAACTCTAGACCTTGCAGACCTTTACTTCTTTAACCCTCTAAAAAGACTTACATTTCCAGTTCAAATTCCCCACCCCACCCATGTAAGGTTCAAATTTCCCATTCCCCAGGCATGGACGACAATAAAATACCCGTGAGTTGCCCGAGTTTTCATTTTTCAAAAAAGAAAAATGAACTTGGGCAGGGCATTTGAACATAATTTTGGCCCCGTCGGTTGGAATTTGAAGAACTAATTTTCAAGAGTTCAATTTCCATGCATGAGATTTGTCCCTACTCTAGCCCACAGTAATTGAATTTCGCTTCTCAAAGACGCATCAACGACGTTTAAGCCCCATAAATGAGGCTTTATGTCTCGAGTACATCGTAAAAGAGTATGCACTCGCTCGACTGCATGGTATGTCCAAAACTATCCTCAGGAACTCCAGTAACCGCTCTTGACCAACATTATTCTAGAGCATTCTCTTCACGCAAAGAACTGAAAAATTAACTGAAGTAAAAAGCCAAACTTATTATGTCAGTGATTAACTTCCGGGGAGTTAATCACTGACATAATAAGTTTGGCTTTCTGTTAAAAACGAGAACTTTTCCAATATTTTCCTCAATGAAGCCAACATCTAAGGGGGACATTTGATACTATGGAATCCTTTTTAAACAGCTTTCATGCCAACGGCTTTGAAAAATCTTAATAAATCTTAGCGCTACCGTAAGAGAGGTTTTCCATGGTTCTGCATGGCCTGTGCCCGGCACGGCGCAGTGAAAAAAAAAAATCCCTTCGATTAAACCAAAATTCAACGCTATCAATTGTGGTCTTGTCGATCATCTTCATTTGGCTTGACTTGTAGGTCTCACCTCCCAGTGTGGCGTAGACATCCTTAACATTCATTTGAAAGAGGACCAACAACTCAAGGCTCGTCTCGAGGAATTGATTTTTGGCTCGTCTCGAGGAATTGGTTCGGATGTTAATCGGAACTTTTTACAAAATCTACTAGTGCAGGCAATAATAGGGGAGCTACTTTCCGCCGTGAAGGAAATCAAGAAGTTGAAAAGTCAAGTTGATGAAGAAAGGGCGAAGAATGCAAAACTGCTCAACGAGATGAAAAAACTGTCACAGATTTTTGAAGAGGAACAATGCAAATCCACGAAATTATCAGAAACGATATCCCTGCTGCAAGGCAATTGTAAGACAGTTGAACACCTCACCATTCGGAATCGTGAGCTAGAGATGGAGAGAGACCAAACTGTTTCTGAGCTACCTCAACTGAAGAGTTGGGATGAAGTGTTGAAGGCCTTTTACGAAATCGAGGAAAAAAGCAAACAACAGTACCAAGAGAAGTACGAATCGAACACCGCGGAAATAAGTGCGTTGAGAGAACAACTCATTCGAGTAGAGGAAGATTTAAAGTGTTTAAAGATGGGAAGAAAAAATTCCATGAACTCGTCCAATTTGGTGAGCTATTTCAATGTAATTTTTAATTCCTATTTGTGTTAGGATATGTCAGAGTTCTCTCTCACTTTAAGCACGACAGGTAAAAAAATTTTTAAAACCGTTAGGGCAATACTTTTATCTATTGCATTTTCACAAATTCCAAGAGATACTAGGCGGTAATAAGCAGTATAACAGGCAGTAAAATTTACCGGTTACCGCCTGAAAAGGAGAATACTGAATAGACGGCCAAGTCGTTAGTCTACCCGCGTGAACTTACATCCCATCCAGGGGAGAGTAGCAATATTCTTATTCTCTTCGCGCTATGGAGAGCGGCAAAAAAACTTTTGCCAGTAAAAAATGTTGCCAGAAAGGTCTTACGACTTAACCGTACACATTTTCTCCTTAATTTGTGGATCGGAGGCGTGAAGTTTTGGTCGTAAGAGTCTTGGCCTGCTCTTGTTGTGTCCGAGATACTTCTGTTTCTTTTAAAAACTCTCACAGCCAGTGACCCCGGTTGAAAACATCAGTGAAGAGCATTTATTCATTTATCAGTTCATTTATGCTGAAAATGTTTTCTACCTTAATAATTTACGTAGCTTACCGGCACCGTTTAGACGACTATAAATATATGTGCGTAGATAGAGCTTTAATTTCTGTGGTTCTAATGACCATAAGCTTGAAAGATATCGAGATTCAGACGGTTTGAAAAGGCCATCAACGTGACTCGACTTTTTGATACTTTCTTCTCAGGTAAACGAATCAGATGGACACGAATGGAAAGAATGGCTGTCCCGTATACCTTATGAGGTCTTAGTTGCCATGGCATGTTGTCCCTCAGACCAAGGTTCAGTCGATGATCGTATCTCATCTTCTAACATATCAAATTTTGGCATACCGCCTTCGTCCCCAGCCGAATATGACCATCAGTGGAAACAATCACAGAAAGAAGTTATCTATGGTCAGTGGAAAAAAGAAAACGAAACCCCCGATGGATGTTACGTCATTGATGACAGCATTAAACCACAGCCTCGTCCCCGAGCGGATGCCCTTGATAGGTCCAGGACCTCTCGATACAAGTTCCGGGCGTTACGTAGAATTCCTTAGATAGGAACAACCTGTAGAGAGAAACAAATGCTGACATATGTATTAAACCCTTGGTTAGACCTTCAAGATGAAAGTAGAAGACGTGGCGGCCTGATGTCGATGAACTAACATCTTATTCAGGGGGAATCTCCTGGTTGCGTAATGCTGTGAAAATCGAGGTACGCCACAGCAGTGATGGAAAACTTGTACATACTTTGCCCAGAACTAGTTGAAGACGGGAGCTCAAAGAGGCGGCTTCTTAGGATTGAAAGAACCCCTTTGGAGCGATGATCGTTTTTAATCATACGGTTACGGAAGAAAGTTAGCTGTTCAATTTGTTCATCCATTCCTTTCAAAGCAAGCCTTTTCTCAAAGATTAGGATAAAAGTGCTGAATGTTATCTGTAATATAAAGTTAGTTAACTTTCAGCGGAAACTTCTCCTGAAGTAGATTTGTCTCACGATGTTGTTACTCCCTCTGAGTATCACTAGGTTTCTGGATACGAGTCACCTAATGAACCATTACGTTCGGCTGATTGGCTAGTATTCAATAGTTGTAACTGGCGCATCTCAAATATGAAGAAAATTATAGGCAAATATTCCAATTCGAATGCTTCCTTGTTTACCATTGTAAATATGAAGTAGTACAGTAAATAACAGTAAGTTAACTCCAAGTATCTTTTCTTAATTAAGGAGGCTCCATAGGGTTTTTTGACCGCGCGAGATCTAGGTACGAACATAGAGCGAGCTTTAAAAGTGACGGCTCGATACGATCGCACGATTGTTTTCTGAAAAGGTATGTTAAAAAAAGTTTAACTTAATACAGTTTTTATGTGATAGAATCTAGGGTTTCCAGCAACTGCACCCGTAACATTCACAGGCCTCCTACGCCTGAAAAAGAGGTCAACCGAAAAGAAAATATCGCGGGAAAGATTGCCAGAAGGCGACAGATTGGAAAGTGTATGCATGACAAAGAAAATAGGGATCTTTCGAGCAAGATTTATCGGGTTTCCTTCGATGGAATTTCCTATGATTTACTGTACTGTTAAAGATATTTTTAGCCTTCCTAGTGCTTGTTGATAAAAACTGAATTCACGAGACCAAATTTGAGACAGAGAAAGAAAACATAAAACTGCAAATAGTGAGGAAAATGCCTATGTAACCCCTATTTTTCTCGGCTTTTAAATGATCGGCGAGACAAATTTCACAAATTGTGAAACTTTTGAGAGATTTTACCAGAGAAAATTGAAGAAAATCAAAGGCAAAGTCAAATTATCGCTGGCGAGCGTCTCCCTTCGTGGGGCCCTAGCTTAAGAACGAAAATCATTTTGTTAGTATTGACTACAGTAAACGATGGTCCGAGCCTTGCTCATCACCTTCTGATGACTTGGTGACCAAGAAAAGAGCAAAAACCCTATGGAGACTTCTTAAATGGAGTGACTGTTTAGAACTTAGTTTCTTTGAAAACTGTAGAAAGCTTAGACCAAAGCCACATTACAGCTTAGAAATCTTTTAAATTATATGTTGTAAACGATAACAATAAATTGTGTTGAACGCTTGTAACTGTTTCCTGGTCTAATCAACTCATAAAAGGCACCTTAAAACAGGAACAGAAACTTCGTCTCTCTTGCTTCCTATGTCTGTAGCCGATGAAACCAATCCTTTTAAAAGCCGTGCACGTAATGTGCATTTGTTTGAGGGACTTCTACATCAAAATTTAGATAGTGCCCTGCTGCTGCTGTGCGTGAGATACATATATCTTATTGGACGTTTTAGTATGTAGTGTCGCGGAGTATTTTACGAGTTGTGCCATATTTCGACGAACCCACAGGACGAGTCCGCATACAAACAATAGAGGTTAACATCCAAGTTTAGTGTGTTAAACACACTAAAAGTCAAACCGTAGTTGAAAGTTTGAGGCAAGAAGTTTCGAGATTTTCAGCTTTTTAGATCGTCGTCGGCTTTTACCTGAAATAATCATCGTGCTCACCACCATCTTGAATTAATAAATCAAACACTTAATAACTCATTAATAGACCCTTTACCTCTCGAACAAGAGTTGACGCTCCTACTAAACCAATAAGCGACTGAACACAAGTCTTTTTCACCTTTATCTCAGTTTACCACCTAGCAATGCCATCTCTCCCCCCCCCCCCAAAAAAAAAACATCTTTACCATTCCTTTAACATCTTTACATAACCAGTAAGTGATGAATCAGGAGGTGTGAGAACGGCAGTAGCATTATCAAAAGAGCAACACGAGTAACAAAGTAACCATTGTGGTACTTTTATTTAGCGTCAGGCATTATTTCGGCAGCTACACGCCTAGTACTTGAGTTTGATAAATGTTCATCGTTCTTCTTTCTTTTCGTCCTTTCTTTTTCTTATAAAAAAAATCCTAGATGTATACAGGCAGGCTCTTCTTACATGTAAAAGCTTGCTTTAGTAATCACAATTACTGCTAGAGTAAAATACCTCACAACTTTGGATCATATAGTACAATCCCCATTATCCTAATCTTTACTTAAAACTGTCTTACTTCCGCAAACAACAGCCATCTTAACTAAAAGATACGCTTTTACGATCGAAAAAAAAAATTAATGATACCTACATTACTTTTACACTTACAAGCCACCAAGGATCGAGAACACGGCAGAGAGTTTACCGTTCTGTGATTTTTAATGTTACCTACTACCTAAAAAAAATTAATCATATGGCAATAATATTTAATCGTACATCCTCAAAGAAAAAAATTATTTTAATAGTAGGAAAGGAATATAAGCACAACTAACAACTACGCATGCAAGTGTGGGTTTTAAAGAAAACTTTAAAATAGCTTTTTTGGGCCAGATAATAGCTGCTTTACCATCATTCAGTAGAGCTTTCTCCTTCAATTAGAATATTGTAATGAGCGCAAAAATTCTAGCTCAATGCAAACTTGATTGCAATTGTAATTCTGAAGTGATAGAGTGAGGAAAGTACATCTGCATAAATGGAGTAACTCTCGCCTGTGGTTGATCCTCAAGTCAAGGACTACCGCAAACACTCTTATAAGTCCTTGGAGCATATCAATTTCCAGGGACCCTCTGACGGGAGGCTTATTGAAGAAGGTGAAGGGGGGTGGGTGGGGTGGGTGGATTAACAAAACCTCATTGTGGGGCAAAATACGAGTACATGTTTTTTTTACCAACTAAAAAACTTATTTCTCTGATTGAAAACCTACGATTTTCAAAACGAAAACCAATGCAAGCTTTCGAAAACGACTGAATGTTGCATAGCCCACCAAACGTACTAACACGCAACTAACGACAATACTGCCACTACTTAATACTTTTTCGGAGGGGAGTAGGGTAGAGTAGGGTAGGAAGGGGGAGGGGAGCGGGGTAGGAAGGGGAGGGGCTTATCAGAACGTTTGCGGTATGTCACACAACTAAATCAGGCGGACTGTTTTGTGTTACAAGCTCGCAATTATTAAGAAAGCGCAGGCTAAATGATCATACCTTGCTTGTTGGGCTGATAATTTTTCCTTCTTTACTCAACTGAGGAAATGGCAACATGCCACAACTACAACTGAAGACTTAACCAACCACAGCACAGGAAAAGAAGTCGCCCTCACCCTCGCTCTGATTGGCTAAGGAACACTACAGGAGATTCACGGGGTTTATAAGAAAGTGTTACGTCAAAAACTAAATTACAGTCTTAAGTCAATGGTAAAGCTCTCTTACAACACATGTATATTACAACACATGTAAGGCATCAGAAGATAATGAAGTAGATGGGCTGATCAAAATGATCTCCCCAATGGTTCACAAAAAGACTGGTTTACTCCAGATGCACTGTATTATGACAGATGCACCGTGCGAATCTCTCTACCTGGAAAACAGGTTTAAAACTGATCTACCAATAACTCTACTAGAGTTGTGGCCACATGTGGTCTTGAGCTTCTTATTGTCAGTCTAAACATCTGAAAAGGAAAGCAATCACTCTGTTAAAAGGTTAAATTTCCACATCGCAACTCTTGAAGATAATTTTCAGCCATGCTATAACCCCCTTAGCAGATAATTACACTTTTGACACTTTCAAACTTTTAAAAGAAAATTTAACAAGAGTTCTGCTTACTTGAGCTTGTCTATTAGGTTCTAGTCGAAGCAGTGTTCCTATTTGAACGGTTGATCCTTTAATTATACCGGCACACACAAAGTTCTCCGGATTAGGGTCTACATTCTGAAGTAGGGAAACTCCAAAGCCAACGAGCTGAAAGACACCAGACAAAAAGTTATCACATAAAGAAACTACTGATATAGGAATTACATGATGATGCTGACAGAAATTGTGTAAGCAACGAAACTCGTTTTGAAGGTGTTGTCTGATCGTCCGGGTGAGGCTAATCCTGAAAAGCACTGTTGTAAGTGGTAGTAACTGTAGTTTAAACAACCTGAATGAAATTCCCTTCAGTAGGCTCCAACCGATCAGAGTATAGAATATATCTGTTTAAACCAATAAGTTAAAGGTAAAGTCTGGACTCGAGCCCATTGGTCCACCCAGCCGGACCTTATCCCAGTTTCCGAGGGGCATGAAGAAACTAGGAGTATTGCTACCCACCCTCCCCCCTTTAAAGGGATACTAATCCATCCCAAGGTTACCCCCGTTGCGTTCTTGCTTTCCCTCTACTTTCGTTAAATGCAAGTTTGAATGTTCCTTCTCCATCATTCTACTTGTCTCCTGTCTCCACTAGTTATATATTGTGGCCTGCTTTCCTGTCGCCCTGCTTTCCTGTCGCCCTGTCGTCCTGTTGCAACAGCTTTAAGGGAACTACGCTGACTGAGGGTGGCATTCTGATAACTAACCTTTGTCTTAATTGTCTCTGTATCAATTGGAAACTTAGCCTTAAAAATCTGCTGACACTCTTGATCCGGGCTGAAACATGAAATGACGAATAAGAACTTAAACTAGGTCAGAAAACAATACTACAGGAATAACTGGAGCAAGACCTGTGAATCTCACTAACACATGAGGCCATTTTACATGCAATTAAGCCGGAAAAAGTAAGGCCTCCACGGGACTCGAGCCTGTGCCTTGTAGATACCGGCCAAGAATCAGTTATTCAGATGCTGCTTCGTAGATCATTCAGTAGAAGCGCTGACCCTGTACTTAGAAGGCATGTGATCTACCTGTAAAGAACATCACTCCGCTTTCAAATGAAGCACTCTAAGACAGTGGGGTACCACCATTAAGGGGATTTTTCCACTCGAGAGCCAAAAACGTTTAAGGAAATTTTTAGGGAAGCTTCCTCCAGTCCTGGGGGTTTCCGCTGAAAGGAGCTCCCGCTGAGTTATTGTGTAGTTTAGCTTTAATGAAAGACAACTGATACGTTAAGACTTTCCATTCCTCCCATTTTTATTTTCATTCCTAATTCAAGCGAAGATCCATAACTACAACAAATCTACTTACTTTCCCAATTGTTTCCATCTGGAAAAGAAGTCTTGCGAGTTCATATCTGTCGGCGCGAAGAATTTGGAAGGAAACAGTGGGACTGGAAGGACAATTCTTTGGCTCGTGCCGTTCACACTAAAAAGAGAAAGGCAAAAAGGAAATGGTTTATTCTAAAAATAGTGAGAAAAGTATTTGTACGTTTTCTATTATTTGAGTAGGGCTCTCCAACGTATTTCGGCTGACAAATAGACTTCATTCATAAATGGTTGGCCTAATTGCTTATCTGGCCTCGACAGTATGTGTGAAAACGATAGAATTTTCGCTCACAAACAAGGCCAAAAGGGCTGATTAGCATGCACAGAAAAGAATAGTAATCATACCCTTCATTAAGAAAGGGGTACAAAATACGGCAGAAAAAAAAAAAAAAAAACCGAAAAGATCAGTGAAATACATGACTTGTAATCTGTGTTGTTAATTCCCAGTCTAAACCTTCCTATTTTACCTTTGGCCCATTCTTATCTCTTAGGCGTTTGTCATTTGAGCCATTTTCAATAAAGAGCCGGAACTCATCCGGGATTGCACTTTTTAACCACAAGTGGCTGTAATGGCGCAATCTGATTGGCCAATTTGCCGTTGTCACTAAGAGTACCGACAACACTGTTCACGTCAACGTGTCACGCACTAAAAAGAATCGTTTTATTTGACGTCGATATTGTGACAAAAGCGTTATCACTGCGCCTCGTGAGTCCATAACATTTTAACCACTGTGATGGCGAATATAGTTGTCGATAACGACACAGACCGCGCTAAACCACTGTCGATTTGTTACATTTTTCTTTTACTTCGCTTAGTGATTGCTCTTGGAAATATTTGCCAGTTTCTCGACCAATCAGATTCAAAGCTGTCTTGCGCGATACTTAAATTGAGTAGTGTAAATCAATAGGTTAACCTAGAAACCTTTACAAGTAAACGTAGTAAAGAAACATACCCGAATTGAAGATCTATGAGTGGATGGTCTTTGAATTCTGAGATACATTCTACATTTATCATCTGTTTGACTTGTGCTCCGCCCTCCACAATGTTTGGAGGAGAATTGGTGTCAACTTTGATGTGTGAACAAAGTCAAGGATGCAAACTAAACGAATGAAAGGTCCCTGTGCGTCTGATAATTCTTCAGAAATAAACTGAGTCATTAAAATGTTAAGTGGAATGGGGAAAGAAGATTTTAACTCAAGTTTCGCTCTAGAAATGGATTCTCAAGATTTGTAGACAAATCTTAAACCACAGGACACCCAGCCAGCATAAAGTATACAAGTCTACCAAGTCTGCCGGAGTTTCGCGTGGTATCATTATCACAACATTAGAAAAAGTACCACATCTCCTGCCAGACACAGGGCTAATGCTTTGCAATCCACCACAATAAATGTTTATGGGCAAATGACAAACGGGGAGAAAAGAAACTTTTCCCTCTCGTCTTTCAGCCGTTTGTAGACTTAACCCAAAACATTTTCTTTAAATTTGGACAAATAAGTATTTTCTAATTTTCTACAGACTTGATCTAAGGATTATTGGCAAGATGAGAAAAATCAGCTCATTTTTTGCCGTTTCCTGTTACCGTTGCTGTGAATGTTTTGCTTAAACTCAACAACAACATGAGCGCCTTTGACTGAAAGGATATGAGTATTAAGATCTCCCGGCAAGTGGACCATGGAAGAAAACGAAACAAACTGGGATGAGGTCTTGTTGCCATAGAACACACCAAGAGCCCCTAGAAAAAAAAACAACAACACGTTAGCATTACGAAAAAAAAGACAGGAAAAAACATAGAATATAAAAATAACGACGCATATGAAAATCAAAATTGGTACTAATAACATTGACCTGTGGTTCTGTGACCGATTTTGGACCGATGGAAAACCAAGCATTTAAACAGCAGAGGTTTTCTATATTGAGATAAAAGCTACTTACCTTTATCGTCTTTGAATTCCGATTTGATACCAACTTGTAGGATGTCAGTTTCAAAAAGAACCCCAGTGTTTTTACACACAAATCTGTTAAAAAAAATTGTGGGAAATCTTAGTAAGTCTTGTTTAATCATCTTTAGAGGACTGCAACAAGTCATTAGTGTTTTTCACACACATCTAATAGACTCTTGGACTACCAAGATCACCTCTTCACTGTGTACAACATGCTTCTGATGTTACATAAATTCATCCCAAAAGTTGTTTGATAATGCAAAGAGCACATATCAAAAAATTAAATATGTGAAGTACAACTTCAAATAACGGCCACCTCCCTTGTACGACCTGTTAACGAATGGTTGATCAAAGATCTAAACAGTATCACATTTGTTATTGCTGAAGTTCAGCAACAAAATTTTCATTTCAGAGTTATTTTTCATTTCCTACTTTACTGATATATCTTTATTGGACTGCACATTTATGAGCTATAATAAACATTTTATAGCAAAAGGAAATATAGCCTCGAATACCGGGTCTCTTGTTACACCGATACCTTTCCATAACAGTCACCCTCTACAATAGCTATTTTTCGCTCTCCCCAACGTGGCCGTTGTGGAGAGGATTTAAGATTATACAAAAACTAACTTCTTGAGATTTTCCTCTGCCCCTGGGGTTATGGATGGAGCACTCCCTGCCATGGGGGCTGGAGGCATCTCAAACACGTCTACAAGAAGGCCACCTCCTCCTGTCTCGGGAGGTCCAAAGTTATTTGTCAAAGGCTTTGAAACTATTGTCTCTGTACCCAGGAGGTCTGAAACAAAATACTTTAGTAAGTGCCAAAACTTAACTTTAAAAAAATGTTTCAGCAGTGGAATGACAGCCTATTGGTTACTGGTACTAAGAAGCAAGTTACCACATTAAAGAAGGTCAGTGGAGTGCTTGACAGCAGTGAAAGCGATAGAAATTGAACAAAACTTAATAAAATGTTACCTGGTTGTAGGGCTGGATTGGGGGCAGGAGCCTGCAATAAAAAAATCTTCCTATTATTCCTTGCTATTAATTTAACCCTTTAACCCCTAAGAGTGTCTAACATCTTATTTCTCCTTACAATATCACCCTTGAATCAACCATTTAGGTCATGAGAATAGAGGAAATGATCATCAACTACAGCAGCTCTTGATTATTAAACAAATTCTCTTTACCAGCACCATGGTAAATGTATAGTTAACAGTATGGAGCATATAGACAGTGATGCTAGGAGGTAAAGGGTTAAGACAAGAAAGGTCAGGCAGTTTTTATAAATCAAAGTGATAATAAATTATAACACAGTGTCTTTCTAAACAAAATTTGTATACACAAAAAGCGTACAACAACTCAGAAGGCAACTACAATTGTAGTCTGTCTCTTGGCATCTACTACATGGGATGATATCTCAGTATACCTAAAATTCATACCTGTCAACAGCTTGCCCAATCAAATAAAGCATGATTTACTGTCTGGACAGCACGCTAACCATGATGAAATATCAACTTAAATTTTCTTATGGAATGTAAATTGCTCTTATCTTCTATTTAAATTATATTGTGTCAAATCTCCTTTTTTTTCTTTTTTTTCAGAATTACTTTCTACAATAATCATGGACTTTTACAATATTCAAACAGTGTACCTCGTTAATAGTAACAGGAACCTGGCCATTAGCAGTTGGTTTTTCCACTGGTTCAGTCTTCTCTTCTTTCTCAATGATTCCTGTTTTCTCCTGCTTCTTTTTCTTCAGTTTTGCTAAGATGGAAGACTCACGTTCTGGGAATGGTGGCATCTCTTCAAGAACAGTAGCCTATGAGGAGAAAATGGAGGGACAATTCTGTGACAAAGTGAGAAGAGTTTTCCAGATTTAAGGCTGAAATGGGATGGGTAACATTTAACTATATATATATATATATTATATATATTTATGATCTTGGAGCCGCATCTCGTGAAATTTCGTGTTTATTCTATAATCATACTCTTTATAGCTTTTATCATACATTTTTTCAACCAACAGTAACCAAGGGAACTCAAACAAACTAGTTTCACTGTTTTCACACTGATGTGTTCTTAATGATAAATCATCTCTTTAATTCACAACTTTTAACTCAGCCAATACAGGACCAGCAGAAAAAGTCCTATTCCCACCAACATTTTCAATGAAAATGTAACAAATAAGGTAGAAACACTCCACTATGATCTTTACAAAAGCTCAAAATGTTAACCTTACCAAAACATCTGGAGATGCAACAGTACTAAGCTTTAAGTACTCCAAAGCTCTCTGCTGGATCTCAGCATCAGAATTTTTGAGGTTATTATCACTACGCAAAATCTGGGAGAATAAAATTTTACACATTACCAAGGGTTATTCTGACCAAAATTTTTTCCAATAAAATAACAAATTCTGTAAAATAGCTGGAAGTAATAATACCTAAAGAAAATGAGAAATATGAAGTGGTTAGACAAATTTTTTAATTTCAGCAATTTTCGAGGAATTTCTAAAAGTAATTTCATAGAGTCAAAATAGAATGGTGTGTTGCAACAGGAGCTTTATTTCACACAAAATAAGAACTCTCTTTGTACCTCTTGGATGTATCCCTTGATCTCAGGGAAGAGGTTAATAAACTTGACGTATGTTGACATCAGCAGGCCTCTTGTGGAGGATGCACAAAGTGGAAACTTACTGTGCAGCAGCTGGAATTGAACCATGGGACTAAAAGAAAGACAATAAAAAGCAAGTGACACTAAAGAGGGCAGCAGCTAGGTGGTGATCATAATATAATGGGCAAAATTTTGATTAAAGCTAACTTTATGTGTTCCATGAACACTTCAATTTGAGGGAAGGGGTGGCAAACTCCAAAAACAAAAAAAAGTCATGAAGAAAAACGGCAAATTAATATAAAATTGGAATGGTATTTGTTATTTGCATTGTTAATAAATGAAGATTACATCAAACGCATTTAATTTAAAAATTAGTGTTTAAGACTGGAAATAATTGAGTATCATAGCCATTTCCATTGCCACCAAGCAGCCTGGAAAGCGAAAGATAGACAATCAGCTTCAGCTCTGTAACAGCTGAAAATCATACCTTGACCTTGGGTCTCCTGCAATAAGATTTCCAAACTCTCCAAGAATGTAGCCACCAACTTTGACCATGTTCTCATGGCATGATGGAGACTGCAGTGCTTCAAACACTGTCTTTGCAGCATAGCCCTGGATGTCATCTCGATTTATCACTATTTGGATCACACGAAACCAAACCTACAAGAAATGTTCTTAAATTATAGATTGAAGAACGACTTGCTTTCTGTTCAATTTGTTTCCAATCTAAACAAAGCACTGCTTGTTGTTGAAGCAATGTAGAGCATTCAGAAGTTCTTACTGCTGACATAATGATAAAACTACCCATAAAAATCAATCTAAAGTTGAATGTGTTCACCTCTCAGAAACAGGGAATCTCTCAAAAGGCTTCTTATACCAGCTACCCATGTTAGTGGACAATAAAGACACTTATCCATACCTCTTCACTGACGTAATCCCCAGCAATTCTTATAAGTGTAAGGATGGTGTCCATGTACCAGGAATAATCTGTTGCAAACTTCTCTGCAAGTATTGCCACTTTCAACACCTTGCAAAAGAAAAACAAAATTAGAACCTCTTTTTAATCAGGCCTTGGAAAAACCTCTCGTGCTTTGAGATCCTAAAAAAATTAATTTGGTGAAATTCTAAGACAGAAATGAGATATCTTACATCACAAACTTTTGACCCACCTATTACTTGAATGAAGAAAGAAATCTTCATTCTGAAGAGAAATGCAGCAGAAACTAAAAGCTTTCCATATGGAGTATATATACAGTACCTTCCTTTAAAATATGTTGCTAAATTAAGTTATTTTACAGTATGTTTAATACATTTTTTTTACCATTTCCTCTTTGATGGAGTAATCAGCAGTTTCCAGGTAAGTTAACATTTCAGAAACAATCTCTTCAGCATTGTTTTTGTCACACATGGCATAGAGGAGGTCAACAGCTCTTTGACGTACACTGACATCTCGTTCAGTCTAGAGTAAACAAAAATACACTTTGTTATACACATCGACAATAAGCCAGGGCTCTCAACCTTGCAATGATCTTAAATCTGTAAAAGATCTAAAATCTGTCCTCCTCACCTTCAGTGCTCCAACAACAGTCTCCTGATGTTTCCTAACTGCATCAACTGAAAACTCAGAATTTGACATCAAGCACAATCCTTCCAAAGCAAGATACCTATAAAATGAATTTCAAAGAACAATGATAAAAAGAAAAGAAAACAAGAATGTCCACTGGATTAAATGTCTTGCTAATTTTTACATGTTTTGACCAGTAAGAGTATTTAGTGTAATACTACCCTTCAAAAAGATTTTTAGTGACCAGATTGTGATACAAAGGAAGCAGCACAGTGTCATTCTTTTATGTTCAAAATTGAGCCATAAGCATTTGGAACAGCTGGGGCATTTTTCTGAACAGACAATGAAATGTGCCAGTTGCTGGTTTATTTTTACAACCCTGAGGTACTGAGGTGATGGGTGGTAACCACAAGTCCAATAACAAAAACATGCACAAATCCCTGTCATTCTTTACTTGATATATGTCACTGAGTACACTGGAATCCCCCAAAATAAAAAATAATATTTCACAATTCAAAAAACATATATATCTTGAGCCACTCTATAATAGCAAAGGCATTCAGAAATGCCATCCATATATAATTGTTACATGAAATACATGGCTAAGTTTATTGGAATCTAAAGCAATGAAGAATAATTTGTCACCATCCATAAGCAAAATAACTTTTGGGTCCAAATTGGAAAGGGCTGTTTAGGGCTTCAAGCAACTTCCTGATCCCTACTATGCATGGGGTGCCCATCTATAATCCCATCTATGATATAATCTGATTTGGTATTTTATGATGTTTGATGGCCCATGCATGCATGTTCTCACAAAAAGAACCAAACTCATCATACCTCAAGTTGGTCTCCTTGTGTGTCAAAAATTGACCCAGCTGGTTACAGCCTCTTATCAACAAGCTTTGTTCACTAAAAACACAACAAAACAATATGAAACTTAGTCACTTTGCTGAAAATCAGAGAGTGCTATCGACTAGAAAACAAGTTTTGGCAACACCATTGATTCAACACTCCTAACCTCGGATTTTCCAGCTTGGCAATTCATTCATGCCCCAAAATAAAACTACTTTCTGTGGCATTAAGGTGTTTGGGGTAATGTTGTCTAATGAGTGGCTCAAGTGAAGGGCCCACTTAAATAAATCCTTTAACCTACTCAACTGAAAACTTAAATAACTAAGGAAATGGCAACATCAGAGTTCAACTCAAAAGTTGGTATTGCTCTCCATGCAAGAAAGGAACTTTGCTGGTTACCTGTCCATGTGTATAATCAAATTGATTGCTTCAAAGAGGACAGCATTCCTTGCATTTGAATGCTGAACTTTCTTTGATTTGGGTGGTTCCTGACAGAGAGTGAGAGAAAGAAAAAAAAAATTGAGCTCAAAACTTGGACTTAAAGCTACATTCAGCATTAAAATTAGTTGACACATTGTGTTTGATAAGCTCTCTTTATGTGTAGAATAACACTCCTGTTTCTACCACACTCAAAGTCATCAACAAGATCCCCCTTCCCCATTCAGTTTTAGCTAAAAAAATCATGGAGTCATGATACACCATCTTTTTTTTTGGGAGGGGGGGAGGGGGGAGGGGAAGAAAGGGGGCACTGGGTTAACTTAAAGAAGGCAAAGGAGATAAAATTGAAGTAATGAGGGTTTGAAAAGATCGTGTCAACAATTTGTTGCCAATTGTAGCTACAACTTCCAGTCCCTATATTTCTTAATTCCTTTTTTGGCCACATAACAATCAATGTTTACAGAGGTCTATTCAGCAAAAAATTAAGAAATAAGAAAATTTGGTATTTTATTGAGTAAGGCAAGTAACATTAAGAGAGGATTAATTTCAAAGCAGTATGATGTAACATAAGCACTGTTGCATGGAAATGCTAAAAAACATACCTGAGCCTTGTTGAGAATGGTTTCCAAACACTCATTTAGCCTCCCAAAGACAGCAGGGTCATCTAACAAGAACAAACAGGAATTGGGTAAAAAAACACAAATTCAGTTAGGAGGCAGTCCTTCACAAACAAAATCAAAATGAAAAATTGCTGACTTCAGCTAAACAAGAATGGAATTTTTCTCGAACAATCTATTTCCCAGTTTTCCTGTACATCTATTTTGAGCAAGGGAACACCCAGTAATTCTAAGCAAAAGGTTTCTATACTATCTTAAATTTTAAAAGTAGAGCGAAAGTTGAGAAGAGAACCCCCCCCAACAATCTTCCACTCTAACCCTTCATCAAATATGGCAGCTTGGTGAATAATCACAAGCCAGAAATGCTAACCTATGTTCCAAATAAAACACCCACAGTACAGGCTAATTTTCCTCCAGCAAGTTTAACTTCTAAGTTTTAGCTTGCAACAAATTAATTTGTTTGTTTGCAGTATGCTATCATTATCATGTATCTTAATACGTAGCACATTGCCACCAGCAGTATATTTTGGCAACAAATCTGATCCAATTGGATCACAAAGAATAAGATGAACTGATCACCTGGAGGAGGGTACATCTGGAGAAGTTTAATAAGCTTGACGCAAAGCCATGGAGCAGGAACAAAGTAGTAGGTGTAGTCTTGAAGGTCCGTGTAAGATGATGTCACAATCTATTGAAAAGGAAATCAATGTTTATTATGTCAGAGTATAAAACAGTCCAAAAGGTCAGATGGTCATTGTGCAGAATTATGGAATGCATGAACACTACAGCTTTATGAACAACCAGAAGGTATAGCATGCTGTAATACTCTTACCCTACTAAGTCTTGAGACTGCCAGTTGAACACAACCCTTGTACTCGTCAGCAAAATAATGGACAAATCCATGGATAAGGCTGGCTGCTGAGGTTACCACACCCTAGTGGGTAAACAATCACATTAATGCCAGTCCAAATGGCAACTTTCAGACATTTCAAAACAAAAAAAGCTTTTCTCTAAAAACAGAGCATAAAACTGCTCACATAGAGGTCTCAGTAGTCCAAGCAGAAATGTACAGGAGAAAATGACCAGCAAAAAACAATCACCATAAGCAAATTTCTTCTGGCTCCTAAGATCAAGAATCAAAATCCAATCCTCCTAAATGATGATTACATTTTCCTAGATGAATTATTCTTAGAAATCTGGTGTTTCAACTGGACAAAATTCCCTCAGAGATATTTTGTTATCTCTCATTGCTTGTTTGCTTGTAAATGTACAGGGCACTTATTGTAATGAAAATAACAGTACATAATAGTACTTTTAAAAGACTGTAATTACTGGTAAGTGGGTTTAAGTTCACTTTGAATCAGACCATCACTTACTAACTGAACTGATATAAAACCCTCACATTCTCATGAGAATGTAAATCATACACATTTAGCCAGTGAATATCGAACAAAGTCTGGACATAAAAAGCAGCTATCTCAACGGGGAAGCAATTTTGTCTCCTGGGGCGAACACACTCTTTATTCCTTTAACTTTCAGAAGTGATTAACATGTATCTTCTCCCTAAAATATCCATATATTATTCAGCAAACAGGTAATGAGTATAATCAAACTTATCGAGTAGAAGTTGTTATCTTGATCTAACACCACATTCTTGTAATTAATTTACAAGGAAATGTTTAGTAGCTAAAGGAGAGAATTAACAATCAGATCTTACGAGTGAAAGGATTAAGTCATTTTCTCTAGAAGGCAAGAATATGGATTTCTTCAATTTTAAAGGCTAAACAACCATTCACTCACCAGATGCTTATCATTTAACAGTTGAACTATTCTTGATGTCCACTCTGCAGGAGGCAAGATATCTGTTTTAAGCCTGAAGAGTTTCAGAACACAGAGTGCAGCGCACTGCTTCACACTGTCATTAGTGTCGGGGGAGACTAATAACTTGGGGACTTCTTTGCCGACTGCCTCTACCATCTCCTCATTGCCAATGTTTGCAATGCATTGTAGAGCAAGACAGACATTGATGGGATTGCGACTGGACAAGTCATTCTTGATGCTTTGGATAATCAGCTTGATGAGTTCACTGTTTGCACTCACAAGGACTGAGATAAAAAGGTACCCCTGAATATAAAAGAAAAAATACACAAGTATTAAGCAATACTATTCAAATTTCAATCACTCAGGAAACAGGTTGAAGGAGGCAGAAAATATAGCCCATAGTAGTTACAGTTAGACTTGTATTAGCCAGTACATTATTTAGCAGTAATATCAAACCTCTAATAAATGGTTATTTGTCAAAGAGCCCAGTTTCTCCCTTTATTACACCCATTTTGAAATCACTGGTGGTCCTTGTAATCTGATTGGCTCTACTTGGTGTGATTTATTCATGAATCGCACCAATTTTTGCTTTAAATCACATCTTTTTCCCAGGCAATGAGGAGGTTACACTAAAAATGAAACTACCTATCAGATTTCAAGGCTTGTTTAAAGTAACTGATCAAATTGCAGAAAAATGAAAGACAGAGTATTATGTGGCAAATTTTGTTTCCAAAACTCTTACTCCCCCCCCCCCCCAAAAAAAATGGATGAATTTAATTTCAGTCCTGCTCAGTACTGCATCAATAAAATGTTTGAAATGACCAAGTCCTGTATTTAGGTGATTTCAAAATGGATGTGATAAAGTGGTAATTGAACCTCGTGTCATGTAATTTTGGTCCGAAATCATACTTGTGATTTCAAATCGAACTCGCGCTGCGCGCTCATTCGATTTGGAAATCATGTGTATGATTTCAGCCCAAATTGCACTCCCCTCAATTAGTTCAAATACCATTATTAATCATAGTAATTTTGACCTCTACTTAGCAGTTACAGCCATCTTTATAAAGTTTCAACTGCTCTTCTCTCAATCGTCTTGACCTGTATTTAACAGTACCTTAACCTTTGAAACCCTGAAAGTGACCAACATCTAATTTCTCCATACAGATATATGGTTGAATCTTTCATTAAGATAATGAGAATAAAGAGAATAATCACTATCCAAAGAAGCATTGATTGTTATACAAATTCTCCATGTTAGTACTCAAGGAAATGTATAGAGAAGAAAATGGAGAACATAGATACTGATGTTAGGGTGTAAAGAGTTAAAATAAAACCACTAAAACAAAATTATGAATAATTCCATGGAATTTGTATTGGAAAGTGACCCCTATTAAGCTGTCACTCAGCTATTCTTTATGGGTGATAAATTTTAATGTAACTGCTTTTATTGCTTATTACAGTTATTCCATTAGCTTGTCATAGTGAAAAGAAGATAATCAGATTACATGTGGGCACAATTTAATACAATGGATACAAATTTCTCTTGAATGCTTTTTTAAGGGACAAAGTATCTGATCAAATATTTAAATTTGTCTGATAACAATGTCAAAATTTGTGAATTGTTTTAAATGAGAACAGGTGTGTAGGGCAGATGCCAGTTGGCTTTGTCAACTGCAAAACATTGCACAGTTCTAACCACAACACCATACCTAAAAATTTGAAAGGTTCAGTGACTAATTCAATCAAAATACATTTAATACCATAGTCACTTCATATTGTGAAAAATATTGAAATAGACTTCTCTACAATTTTTCCTGTTTAACAAGGGTGTTTGAGACTGAGTATACTTTACATTATATGTTTTTATGATGTCAAATCCATATCTAACTTTAAAATAATCAACACCAAAAAGTTTAAAAAAAAGAGCAAGTTAAATTTTCTTATGTACCTCATTGTTTTCCCTCCTTTAATAAATTGTGTGAAAGCTCACCAAATGCCATGGCAGTCAACTCTGGGCACAACCTTTCATCTCCAAGGATCAACAAAATTTATGATTTTGTGACAGAAGCTTACTTGATTTTTATGATTAGGTTGCATCTGGGCATTGAGCATAGATAATGTTTAATTTTGCCTTTTAGCTTGGGATGCAACCAATCAATACAACAATTTTTATTTTTATTTCAAAGGTACAATCGTCATCTCTGAAGTCCCAGTTGCAAAATTTCCTTGCTTAATTTAAATACCGCTTTCTGAATACCAGCAACACTACCTTTACTCTGGGATGACAAAAATCAAACTGAAAAGAATTTAATAAGTTTCTCTCACGATTAGCATTTTGAGTAGTCACATTTGAGGAAATGTTTGTCAAGATGACACAAAAACAGTTTGTCATCCTGCTGCAAATGGCTCCTAGTGCTTAAAGCTATGACTTTTTCATTGTTATTTTTTAAAAGCACCTTAAATTGCAGCACTTTAAGATACACGAAATCTAGAGAATTCAAACTACCCTAGCCTTACTTGGGAGATTTAAAGCAGAATGAGAAATCTTTGGAGGAAATCCATTATGGCAATACACGACATGGAAGACTAATACCCTGTGTGGAAAATTCCAGGCTATTGCTCTTAAGTTACAAGTTGGGTGATGTTGAAACTCTTCTGAACTCTTGACTTGCAATAAAAGTATTAAAAAATATTGACACTCCCTAACAATAAATGAAAGATCTACTTGAAAGGCACAAAAAGTTATTTTCTAGGGCCAGTTGCATTTAATTTACAAAGAAAGTCCAAGAGCATGGAACATGTAAATACATGTACCTTTAAAAACTCGTGTACACGGTATAATCAAAATTATATCTTATAATTAAGGTATCTATAAATTCAACTTTAACAAAAATACACAGAAAATAACCCTGTGATAAGATTATCTGCGGGAACAAAATTTGAGTGGTGTTAAAATTTAAGTATCTACGGGAAACCGTTAAAAATGCATGAAATAGGTGAATCGAAGGTAAAATTAGCTTTGCCGCTGTTGATTGATTTTTCACCTCAACTGTCGTGCAGACGCTTTAAATACCGGCAGTACCTGACCAAATGTAAAAAGTTTCGATGTACTTTTACTTCTTGAAAATGGGAACTTTCGGTTGTTCATCAATATTAAAAGATCGCGGTTTGATTAACCCATAGTGGAATCAAAATTTGGTGTTTAATCTAGCGAAAATATCCTCCCTGAGTGCTTTCACAGTTTGAAATCCGCGTTAAATGTTTAAGTTGGTCTGGTATGGCAGCTTCAAAAAGCAAACATTTTTAACTCGTGTAAATCAAAATAATTAAGGGGCGCTTCCATATTGCTTGGGAATACTTACGATTTGTTTTTCCGTATACTTGTTAGACGATAGCAGATTCACGGCTTCCATGTGACCAAAATCGATATCGTGGCCAAGAAGAAATATAAACAGAAGCTTGCAAACGTACTTCTTCTTTTGGTAACCATCTAACTGCTTATCGCCTGAGGAAAACAAAAAAAAGTATGAAATGGAAACCGAACACGTTCCATCTTCCGATGAGATTAGCTCATAACGAAAACTTACCAAGTTCGATTTGAACGTACGGTTTCGTAAATACGCAAACTTACCTTTGAATTTATTTCTAATATTTGCAAGCTCCTTGTTTATCCGCTTCATCTCAGCTTCTTTAGATTTACCTGAAACAATAAGGGATGTTTGAATCCCGCGTGTGACAGAATGCCGCGATGAAGCGAAACGCTGAGAACGATCACATAGTTGATTTCAACCGATCAAGACACACGTGTCAAACGCGACACAGACTCAAAAATGAAAACACCTTCGAGAAACTTAGAAAGATGAAAATTTTTACTGTCACTTACAGTTCCTAATGTCAGAAATGAAAACGGCTAAGCCCCTCATTCCCTCTCCTTTTACCGCGGGCATCTTGGTTGAGTAGTATAGTGTTCCACAATATCAGTCTTCAAATCTGACACAGCCCACTTCACAAGCACCTCGGCTCAGGTCCGATGCAAGTGGAATATTCACTTGATGACTGACCAGAACTGTGTAATCCGACTTGTACCGTTTTAGGGTTGCAGGAAACTAGCTACCGGTGCCAATCGCGACGCGATGGTGGATATTCGGTCCTCTCGGGCTAAATTGGAGACGGAAGATGGCAGCCGCCATCAAACATCCTTCAAAGCGAGGCCAGGAGCATGGCGCCCCCGCACCCCTAAGACTACTGTCAGCAGAACATTCACTGGCGTCAAAATTGCAAAATACGTTGTGTAAGAAACATAAAACTTATCAGCGTTACACGATGGGCAGCAAATAACAATCATGTCACATAAACTGCGACTCACAACTTTTTTTACCCTAGAAAAATGAGCGAATGTGGGCGAACTACAAAACGATTTTCCCGAAGTTCCGGAGGCAGCCTCTAGTGGAAAAAGTAATTGAAACTTCCGCCGAGTAAGTATGGCCCAGACGTTCAGCAGGCCATGCGTAACGTACTATTAACCGCTATACGCTCATCATTCACTGAAACACTTGCATGAGTGATGCATAATAATAAGAATATATTTACACTCATTATACTATTTTTGTTTTTCTTTCTCAAACACAAATAGGAGTCGAGGACGGGTTTTCGACACCTCTCCCCATTGAGAACATTTTCGATTTCGAGCTTTGCTATTTGAATGTTACAAAGCTAAGGGGCGAGCCTGTTTGTCTGACAAATAGTAACTGATACTTCAAAGAGCAGTATGCTGAAATTTTTGGTTAAAATTTCGATTCACTTGAGTACACAGCTACTTATTATCTAAAACGGTTTGTGCGCACCTCCCTAGGAGTGGAAGGTGAAAGTTCTAAATTCAAGATCTTCACGTTTCAGGTTTCACTTGGAAATGTCTCGAACCACAGGCGGAGCTTGGAGAAAGCTCGCGAGTTTTTATTCCAAATCTGAAAAGCCTTCTTCTGCGCTGGAGTACGTAATAAAAAGAGACTGGCTGTGTTCTAGGAGCGCGGAAGAGTGGCTATTTTACAACAGAGGGCGTGGTCACATATACTTAATTGACCATGACGTGTTGGTTCAGACCATGAGTCTACTGATCGACTTTAGTGAGAATATATTGAACATTTGGGTGTGCGACTGGCAGCGTACTCAGCTATTTTTGAATCACCAGTTTGTCGTGATTAAAACAAAGAACTGGTGGTGGTCCATTGAGAAGAACTCGGAAGTAATTCTCATTCAGAGAAGCAAACACTTCAAGGGATATGGTGGAGTCCTCGACTACGCAAACAACAACAAGAGGAAAACTCCATTAATTCGAGTCAGCTCTGACGTCGGACAGAAAACCATGAAGGATCTTATAGAGTTTCTTCATGAAGAAGACGAACTGAACAAGACGAACTGAACAAGACGTACTTTTGGAACGTAAATAATTGCAAACATTTTGCAAAGAAAATTTATGATGAATTCGCGAAAAGGACGTTGCATGATATAACGCTTGGATGCGACCTTCGTGGAAACAAGAAAACCATGGAAGTGTCCGAGTGTGTGTGGCATGGGAGGTTGCTTAAAAAACGTTTTGGTGTGCATCAAATGCTTTTTGACTCACTTAAATAGGAGAACAAACTACATGCCATGCAATGCAAGAAGTAGAATACCATCTGAAAGCTTTATTTCTTCCTCCCTTCCGCTTACAAAAAAGATGTAAATGGTTTCAAATGTATCATTTGTATAGCATATAAATTTATAATCCCTCGCTGATAGGAGACTCATCATCAGTGAGCTCAGATCTTACCGTATTTCGTTCTTTGACTGAAACAGGTCCAGCAGGTCTGATTCAAGAAGTTGTCAGAATACATTTTTAGTAAGAACATTTCTTAGCTTCCCAAAGAGTTATCTGTGGCCAATCAATGCCATAAAGCATCCGCCCGTAAATAGATAATGTATTGTATAAATGCCTCATCACTACATCACTAATGCTCCGATAAGAGGTTAGGGCTCTATATAGTATTGAGCGCTTTCCGATCAACTGTGGTAAAACTGCAGTCTAATTAATTGCAACAGCCAACCAAAGCAAAGGAGAACATCAGAAGGAGGGAATCGCCTGAACGCGGGAAATGGCGAGTGACCAAGTTGAGACTAACTTTTTGTCTCTTTCAATTGGAGGGCTAAAAAATGTATGCAATCTCTTAACCTCGTTCCCATGGCCTTTTCCCTTACTTCCGCAAGTAAGGGAACGGCCATGGGAACGAGGTTGGCAATCCCTGATTATTTTCAACAATTGTTTTTAGTTATGATGTATTAAGTAGTCCTAAATGATCCACCCTCTCAGGTAGTTTAGAAACTTTTGGTATAATTGAAATAAAATAATCGAAATGTACGAACACAACGTAGTAGGTGTAACGTGATGCCTTCGGGAGAAAATACGTAAATAATTACATGTTATAGACTTTTTAAAAAATAGGCAAAACTTGAAGCCGGTCGAAGCGAATTAAACTCTAAAGGCAGGAGATAGCAAAATAAACTTTATTCAATAATGTTTCATAGCTGAAATGACACAGCCCAGCATTTCAGTCTCTTGTCAGGCAACCTCACTGCTAATCACCGCCCGAGTCTCCCCACCCGTAACCCATTTCTACGTCAACGTTTACCTGCCACGTTTCGCACCTAAGCCGTTGACAGTCTGGTACTAGTTAGAGTTGTTTTCAATATGATGGCGGAAACTGGTGGTCGTCAGCAGGGATGTGTTCTGTAGTTTCGTATTTTTTGACAATTCCTCGTACAGTATTCCGCAGTGGGCTAAATTCTAATAGTCTTTTACGATTGATATGGAGGAGAAATCTGGGTCTCTGGGTGCACAAGAAGAGAGAGATCTCAAGAAGTTTTTGAAATTTCTATCGCAGAAGGTACGGGGTTTGCATGTTTTGTTTTTTTTTAGATTTCTGACGCTTGTAAACTTGGTTATGGTTTTGCCAGTTTTTACTTTTAGCTAAAATTAATAGGAAATATAAGAACTTTATTCAATACATTTTCGGTGGTAGATTTTTGTGAGTACCCCAAACGGAGAAAACGTAATTCTTGTCGGCATATGTTCAGTGTTATGATTTTCGAACCAAAATGTAAGTACACAAAACTGCCTGTTAAAAATGTGAAGTAAAAAGCATGTTAATTTAAGGCTAAAATTACCCAAAATTAGAAGGATTTTGCCCCTGAATTCTTGAATATTTAGCCCGCGGGCGAAGTGAGAGTGAAAACGTTTTGTATATCACTGAAGCGGAGCTAGCGCCAACGAAACTCTGACGGTATGTTAAAGGCTATTTATGTCGCGTCTGTGACGGATGCAAAAGCTTCCAATATGGCGAAGCTAAATGCCCGAATTTTGTTCATGATCATTTTTTCTATCATTCTAGCAATGATGATACATCTTAATATTACCAATACACTTTTGTATCGTGGTGATTCTTTAAATTTTTGTCGGCAATGTTCGAGAATTACAACGATGGGCTCATTTTTAGATCTGTTAGCTTCAGAAACCCACTAGACATAAAAAAAATGAGAGCTGAAACTGAAACCCATTGAAAATTAGAAAGAGAGGTTTCAGCTCCTATGTTATTCCTTGTTTATTCTTTGAATATAATTAATTTCAAGCTGATATCATTGTTCCCAAACTTGTACTTGGAGAAACAGAGAGTGTGTTGGAGGAAGACTGAGACAAATTAATGAAACTGAAATAGCACCAAAGAATTATAATAAAGCTCTAACAGTCTTCTTCAATTAGCTTTGCTCCTGGAAAGGTGAAATAGTATTGAAAAATGTTGAAACAGATATAGTCCTAAAACTTGAGTAGTATTTGAATGGTTCTGCTCAGGCTGTTGTGAGTCAGTAAAGGGTAACCAGGGCAGCTTAATAGAGGTGAAAATTACAGTGTTAAAGGGGAGAAAATTTGTTACTTTGACTACTGACTACTTAATACAGGTTGACCACTTAATACAGTGCCACATAACCCTTTAACTTCCAGAAGTGATCAATATGAAACTTCTCCCAATGATATCCTTACATTATCCAGCCAACAGCTAATGAGAATATTCAAACATATAAGGTAGAAGTTGTTGACTTGATCTACCAACAACTTCTCATTACTAATTTACAAGGATATGTGTAGCAGTTAGAGAGGAGAATTACCAATCAGATCTTGGGAGTTAAAGCCGGTTAATACAGGTTGGATTGTCTTACTGAACAGATGCATGGTGGCATGGGATCTAGTTCTTAATCTGCTGAGAGCAGTTGATAGTCAGGTAAAAGTTTATGTTTTTTATCTAAGATATTTTTCTTTTATTTAAGGCAGTGCAAGTGATTGTTCAGTCACGTCTAGGAGAAAAGATTCATACCAAGTCTAAACCTACTGCAATGGGCCAAGACTGGGTAAGGTTTAAAACCTGGTAAACAGTATAATAATGTGCATGAAAACATTACGTGCTTCTGATTGGCTGAAAACAAATGCATTCTCATGTAACATGAGTGTAAAGTTAAGAATAGCCTGTGCACACTTTTAAAATTTCATCTCTCTTGACTTTCTGCGATGTTTTTTCATGTACTTTATTAACAAGTTATAGCATGATTTCTGATGCAGTTTGGTGTAATAAGCACTTGTAAATGACTACAAATTGCACTTGCCTTGTGAGCTGCTGTAATTTTTTTGTCTTTGAAAAATTTACTTGTGTGCTTATTACCTATACTAAATGTTGGATCATTAGAAAACCATATAAATGGTAGAACACTTGAAACCATTGACAATTAATACAGCAGATATTTAGAGGAAAACTGGTATAGTTTTCAGCTTACTAGCCAAACTATAATCTTTTTTACTTGGAACATTTAAAAAGTATAACAATTTATTGCACTGACAGCATTTTGAGATTCCAAAGAAAGATCAAAGTATTCAAAGATTGTCTTGAAATGTGTGGAAACTTTGAGTACAAATTCTGGCCCATCATTTTGATTCCTGCTTCACAACAAGGCTGCTCACTTGTGGTGTAACAAAGTCTGACACCTTACTTCTTTACCTTCCATCTCTTGGCAATCTGTTTTTTTTTTACATAAACCAAAAAAGGCATATTTAACTCAGGTAATTGTTAAAGCAATATTTTCTAATGGTTAAATTACTCTTTGGAATCTCAAATTGTTGTAAATAATCAATTTTCTGCACACTTCAATGGGAGGGAGAAGAGAATATTTTTATGGTGGTTTCTGTAGGATTCTTCTCCATTATAGTTATATCTTATTTATTTTTACTTAATTTTCCTAATTTTAATTTTTTGAGAACATTTCCTTTCAGTTCAATCTAGCAATAAATGATAACCCAGATGTAACATCAGAGGTAAAAAAAGTGATGATAAATGGAAGGCTTCCTTCTAAAGACAGTGCCATGTGTGTGGAGATATCTCTGAAGTCTAGAGATGTAAGAGCCTTTACATTATACTGTTGTACATAGATCTTCAGTTTCCTGTTAAAAGCAGGGAATGGAATGTAAAAAGTCACTGCTAAAGAAACTAGAACAAAATTGAAATCTGGATATTTGACCCTTTGACCCTTAAGAGTGATTAGAATCCAATTTCTCCTTACAATATCCCACCTGAATCAGACATTAAGGTCATGAGAATAAAGGAAATGATTACCAACTAAAGATGCTCTTGATTGAAAAACTCTCCTTATCAGCACCTTAGGAAATATATAGAGAACAGTATGGAGAATATGCGTACTGATGTTGGGTGTAAAGGATTAAGCAGTTTTATAGAGCAAAGTTTATTATAACATAGCTAGTAAATTTGTCTAATCAAATTCAATTGCGCGAGCATGCTTCATATTCCTATTGTTCATGGACATGACGTCAGCAAACAAATCCCTCGAGAATAAAAATTTTCCGTTGGGTTGAGAATGTTATAAAACAATTGGTTCATGCGTTAGTGTGCATTCATCAAGATATGAAGCACTTGGGAAGTTTGGAGAGCACTCAAGAAGCTAGAGTTGCTTGAGGGATAGCCTCGAGCAACTCTTACACATCTTTCATTCTCTCCAAACTTCCTGCATGCTTCATATCTTGATGAACACATGCTAATGTATGAACCAATTGTTAATTATACTTTTACTCTAAAGAGACATGCTCTTTACTGCATGACGTAATGACTAAATCATTTGTTTTTTGTAGTGAAAACTGGTTTTCTTTTTGTTGTAATAATAATAATAATTTGTAATAACAAAATGCTTAATAAACAATTTGGACTTGAAATAAAAAGAGTTAAAAAAAAAAACAGCATTTCACCAACATTGCTAATGGTTTGTTGTTCCTTTTATTAAAACAGGGAGAATCTATGTTGTTAGAGACATGGTGTCTTAGTATGAATGACAGGTACTGATCAGATAAAAATTATGATTTTCAACACTACTTGATTTTATAGAAAACTTAAGACTATTGAGGTTTTGTATATAACCATAACATTACAGTGAAATGTAGAATTTTCTTTTAGGATTGATCCTAATGCCAAGGTGACATACACAGTTTATAACAGAATTGGAGTGCTTCTCAAGTCTCTTACATCAGTGACAAGAGTTACACCAGCTTATCAACTGTCACGCAAGCAAGGGACAGACTTCATTCTGTGTTACAGGTAAGAAATTTTGATTGAGTATATTTAAAGTAATGTAAGAACATTTCTTTAGGAGGAATACTCAAAGTGTCACTGGGTATGTGAAATATGGTAGAAGTAATTAGAATGGACGGCAACAGTCTTAGCATGCATACTACTTTTTTAATGGTATTATCTCCCCCTGTCAATCATTGCAATGTTGCCTGGTGGCAACATCTCATTTCTGTTTATCATGTTGAGCAAAAAGTTGTTGTCCACCTACTATGGGGGGGGGGGGGGGGGCAACTAATTTTGCCACTCATTGTAGTTATAATCTCCTGTAAAATTTTTTTTTTTGTTTCATAAGGGCAAACAGGGCAACTTGAAAGGAGAATCTATTGGTTTAGCAGAAGTTACAAAAGTGATTTGGATTTGAATTTTTTGCAGGGTTTACTTTGGTGAAGTAAGGTTTCAAGATTTAGGAGAAGGTGTGTTCAGCCTTAAAAAAAATTTCATGAGTAGAATGAAAACTGATTATCAACAATTTTAGAATGTATAGATATTAGAATATCAGATTTTCTATAACTTGATGTTGTTCCTTATGTTTGTGCAGGCTTTGCTACCCTGAGAGTAGGCTCCATAGGTACCCCAGTTGGTTCCATTACTTTATCTGCTGCTTACAGGACAAAGCTGACCTTGCCAGAAAAGTGAGTAAAAGACACCACTACCACGTTAATAGTTGTATGTATTTGGAAGAGTATTGGACTTTCTTTTCTTCACAGAGGAAATGTAAATTAATCACATTTTTTATAAGGATGATTAGTGATGAGTGGACAAGGCTGTGCAATTTATAATTAAAATAAATGTAAGTTAGAGTATTCTCATCACCTGTTTGCTGGAGAATGTGTGGATATTTTAGGGAGAAGTTACATGTTAATCACTTCAAAGTCAAAAGGTTAGGCTTGACCATGATGGGCAGCCATGAAATCACATTGTTAATAGGCAGAACATTATGCTTTGCATTACATTAGCAATGGTCCTGAGGTAATAACTGACGTTCTCATTTCGTTGTTTCTCATAGACAACAAGTCATGGTACAAAGTAATCATTTCAGCTCAGAGTTGGCGCAGATGCCTTCTGATCAGCATGATGATGCTTTGCCATGTGGAGCATTTGACTTAACAGCTGAAGCGAGGTATCTGCAGGGTGTTTGTATTATGTACTTCACGAGTAAGAATTTGGGCCCAGTCATATTTTGTACAATGTCATTAAACACTAGCGAAGCTTATTTAGCTATTAGGTGTTTACACTCTGGTTATTTTAGTTTCGCTTCTATTGCAAGGGTAAATTTAAAAAAAAGAAAAGTTAACTGATTTGCTTACTTTTGT
The DNA here is from genome assembly GCF_036669915.1 of Pocillopora verrucosa. Lineage (NCBI taxonomy): Eukaryota > Metazoa > Cnidaria > Anthozoa > Scleractinia > Pocilloporidae > Pocillopora > Pocillopora verrucosa. The sequence continues at coordinate 10,488,687 of NC_089319.1, read as the reverse complement.
AACGGTTGTATTCTTTATTTCGGTCAGCAAGAAATAAAATGTCTGAGTTGGAAACAATCTTTTGTTCTCAGTTGTACAAACGGCAGATGGCAGATGGCTTTTAAGTTTCAACATTTTTGGACGTTTGCCGTTTTGTTAAAAAATCTTGCGTGCTTAAGTCCTCTATCGAAATATGAAACTATCGCAAATTACTATTTTCTGTTAGGAGAGTTGTTTCTAAAGGGGGAAACTTTCCACATAAGATTGATCCTGTGACTGCCTTTTGCCATCTAGCCAGATACAGTGGAAAGTCTTTTTTTATTGCGACTTAGGCGACTCAAGATTTGATCCGGATCGAAAAAAACTCTATATTTTCAAGTGATACTTTCTCCATGAGGGGGTTCGGTTTACTTTTTTGGAAAAAGAGATGCCACCATACTGTAAAGCTGCTCTCCGATCCTCATTTAATTCACGACAAAATATTTTTTTTGCCCTAGACATCAAATCGCAGAGGAGATAGCAAGTGCGACAGAAACGGAAGTAACCCGACCAACAACTGCATCTTCAGACACTCCTCCGTCGACAGCTCATAAACTCAGCTCAACAACTCCACCACTTGGGTTAAGGCGCATCAGTCAAGAAGTTAACAGCACTGGGAAACACGAGATGAGCAGGTGATTGTCTTGATTGTCTCTGGGATACTCGTTCACTCTCTTTGATTTGCCAGTTCTTCTACAAGAAACATTCCTCTCGATTTATATCTCTCTGTCTTTTTTCCCTTCCACAGACCCGGAAGTTATTCTCAACCCACTGGCTGTGCAAAAATGCGAACAAAGGGAGCCTTTGTGAGCAGTTCAGGATCGCCTGAAAATGTAAGCTAGCGTTCAACCTAGAGCCACAAATAGCCAAATTGAAGAGAACCCTTTTTTTGAGCCAGTGCTTGTTTACTTGCGCCTCCAAAAGTGATACCCGCATGAACATTCTGTATGGTCACTTCAAAAACAAGTCACGTTTGATCAGGCCTTTCGCTTTCAACTTCAAAGATCTCACCAGTAATTTTCCCTTCTTGCTGCCATCCATTCCCACGTAAATTACTAGAGATTATTTTGTGTTAAGTTCAATAAGATAGCACCTGTCAGGTGATAAGTTTGTATTTTCTCACCTTATGTTATTTAAACAAAATATTTATATTTAAAGGAGGAATTACACTTTTGTCTCTTCCAAGAGTAAAACGGCGTAATTAGCTCAAAAGCTAAGCCAAAGAGTATTTTTAGTGGAAGGGAAGTTAAGGAGCGCGAAAAACACCCTGCAAAACGCACGTTAATGTTTTGCGTGTCTTAAGGCGAACGTTGGGCCAGTGCGTGGGCCGAGTGAATCAGGTGTGTAAAAACACCCGCACTTTTTGCAGGGTAGGGTTAGTACCGTATTTTTTCTAAATTCACTCGTGAGACCAAAACGTGTCGTGCACGAAGCGTTTGTTAAAGTGGCTCACGAATGTTGCCATGGGCTTTTTATTATCTTGTGGGTGAATCATGTTTTCACTTTTTAAATCCTACTTGTTGTCTTTAATTCACAGTCAATGCTTACAAACCTGTCATCTACTCCACCGTTTGCGTCGCTTTTAAGAAAAGAGGCTGATAACATACCAAGTGGTCTGCCGGCCTCAGATAGCAACCTGAAAAAGTCCCCATCAATTCTACATAGAAGGGTGAGCAATTTACCTTTTTATAACAAGGGAAAAGAAACTTGCTAAACGGATGATTCTTACTTATATGTTATTAAGGAAAGGTGTTGATTTTTTTGTCAGAAGCGTGGGACAAAGAGGAGATCTGAGTCCTCCACGAGGAATTAGACTCCAGACCTCCTGACGTCTTATAGACGACTCACAGCTGCCAACATAATAAGCTTAAAGCAAATTTGTATGTCTTTTGTAGGACAGTTCATCTGACAGAACAGATGGCAGCAAACCATCGACGGTGCAGTCTCCACCCTTCCCCAGTCAGCTTGTGTGGGATGATGACTTCGTTATGGTAGAACTGGTGAGTATTCTTAGTGAAGAAATATGCGTAGGTCTTGCGGCGGGTGCATGGTGTGATGAGTCTGAAATAATCTTTGCTGGATTGGAAGACATTTTGAAGAGCTTGGTGGCCTGTTATCGCACCAGGTCTTTTTTGAGTCGGGTTTCCTCAGTGTTCGTGGGGATTGTTAAAGCTTCGAATTGATCGGCGCACTCGGGCGTATTCGGGCGCATTAGGGAGAGGGCGGAAGACCAAACGTGTATGAAAACCAATAAACACTGGCTAGTGTTTTGGGGAAATTGTTTTCGCCATCAAGGGCGAAAAAAATTCTTATGAAAAGACAAAAATATCATTATGCCCTGAAATTGACATTTGCTCTCAACTCAAATCTATCATTTTTTTTTTTCAGAAACCAGCCTTCGCGTCTCATTCAGCAACATCAACCGGTGATCTTGGTAGCTTCTTTCGTGAGTGTCAGACAGCACCTCCACTGAGTTTATTTGAAGATAATGAGGTGTCATCGCTAGATAACATTATGGTGAGTTTAACCATTTGACTTCAAGGTGTGGCCGATGTGCACCTTCTTAAATGTAAAAGACCTTTGAGGCAGACCAATTGGAGCAATTTTCCATTTCGACCGGTCACTCAGGTTATGCTATTTCCGCACTTGAAGACGCTTTCGTGTTCTAACTCTGTTTTCTAACAGGTTCCTTGTTATGTTTACCTTTCTCCGAATTGGTCGTTGTGCTTTGCTTTTTTTGTTTTCGATGTCTGACACTCGATCGAAAAGTACCCTCAGGCAAACTTTTCGTCGGAGAATATTGCGCGACATAGCATGCGATTCCAGGACTAACCAAAGACCATGCATAGGTGTCGTCGTTGCTAAAGATAATTTGCAGTGATCTTGGTAGTTAAAGTATTAACCAACTCTAAGCGTCAAATGCAATTGTGATTCAACTGGTTTTTCTCTTCTCTCAGCATCATTTCGCATTTGCTTCTCTAGGACCGTTTGGATGGGGAATTGTGTAGCTTTCGCGAGAACGCTTTCAAATTTGACGAACTCTTAGCTGAGCTACAGCAGAGGTGATATCAGCTGGAGATGAGCTTGGGTTTGAAAGTAATTTGCATTAGCACAAAGGAAGGAGAGAATTCAATTCGAGGCTACCGACTGTTTTGCAAGCATCCCATGTCTCTTTGACGTCCATAGTAACCCGTAGAGCTGTTTCGTCATAAGTCGGTTTGCTTTCCAAATATGGGACAGGCACCGTCATCCACCTGCCTTGTATTGCCAGGGATTGAGTTATGGGATTTAATCTCATATAGAGGTTTTCTTTCAAACGTAATCCTTGCAAAGCTATAGTTCGAATGAAAGTATCGAGTCTCTTGGAAAATAATTTAACATTTACCTCTCGTATTGCTTGAGGGTGATGTCCGCTTAAAAAAAGAATTTACAATTTAGGATCCAGTGTTGGTTTCTAGATTTCCTCGGCATCACCTATAGCGGAAGTGATCTAAAAATAACTCTACCCTCTCTTGACTTTCAAGAAATTTGGTGGGTGGGAACAGAAACAGGAAGTTTTTAGTAAAAGTTTTTCGATATACATGACATTATGAACTTGTAGTATTAAGATCTTAAATGGCCGTGCTATTATTTTAAGATTAGAAACTTTGAAAATGAAATTGATAAGATTGCGAATCCTCTGAGATACTGCCGGCGTCACTCAGTTCTCAAACCAAAGCCTTATTGAACGATTTCTGTTCCTCGGGTTTACAATAGAATGCTTAGTACTCTCCTGGTGAGATGATTTTTAGGATATTGTTTTGAACACGTATAGTTCTCGCGATAAGCACTCTCTATATCAAGAACAACTTAGTTGTCAACAGATCTTATTGTAGACACGATGGTGCGGGTGATTTCTTCTTAATTCGATTTGACAATGGCCGGTGGAATCGAAACTTGTGATAATGTAGTTAATTATTATTTGCATGAAAGATGAAATGATGAAATTATACAAAGAAAATCTTAGTTTCCATGTGGAAATCAGGACTGTTCCGTACATGTACCATTCTCACGTCCTTCTGCTAGCAATCGTCCCCGTCTAATTTTAAGTTCCAAGAAGATTCATCTTGTACCGGAGATAGCGCTCGTGAAAAGCCAAGGAAAATTTGTCGGTTATTTTTGGAACGGAAGCGATTGCCCCTTACAAGTCGTAGATTTCTCGGAATTTACGTTAGTCATCTTAAATCATCTTTTTTCTCCATGTTGATTATGTAACTTTTCATCCTCTATGGAAGAAACTCAACAAAAACAACAAGTTATCTGGTTAATTTGTATGTTTACGATTTTATCCCTATCTCCGAATAACATCACGGTTAAAGGAATAACATTAAATTAACCTTATCGTCAGTTTTAGAATGCGAACAACCTTAATATAATCAAACAAATTTAGAATCTCCCGTGAGAGGGAATATTGCACGTTATAGACTGTCCGTGTTTTGTTCTTGAAATTCACTTACAAATTAAAGTAGTTTGAGAGATTATTTTGAAAAGAAATCGACGAAGAAAGGAAAATGCTGCATGGAAGCAAGAGGTTTTAACTTGCTTCTGAATTTTTTATCTGTGTCTTCACGGTTTGTCTGTAAAACAAAGCCCTAGTCGGTCTCCATAGCAACCATGACGAAGGTAACCCAGTGAAAAGAGATGGTTAGTTGTCAACCGATTGTCAAGGTTGTGGAGAAGATTTATCAGCAGGTGTTTGCATTTGGGATTCTGAAAACACTTCCCTTTTGTATTGTTGGATACACGCTGGCTTCATCGCTTCTCAGAGACCACTTATATTTGTTTCCCTGGCTTAACGCTGTCGTCCTTGGCATTAATTTAAAATTTGTACCCTGTAGTTGGGTTCTGGCTTTGAAACAATGGGTCGATTCGCTGGTAAATTCTCCTAACGACGCAGAAGCCAAGACAAATATTCGAATTTTCGCAATACCAAAATTAGAAGGAGCCTTTCGTACATAAATTTATCAGCGTATCACGGACATGGACAGCAATCGGAACAGACCGGGAGAAATCGCAGCCTTCAACAGTCTTGAATATTCAGCGTCGAATTTTTTCAGCAACTAGGAGTGACTTTAAAAAAAGATAGTCCAACCGATTCGCGCCAGTAAATTTTTTATAGGCAGTTTTAATAACGGGGCTGAACTAGTGATCGATAAATCAAACGGCGCTGGCGACAGTTTTCCGCAATCGGGACAGTCTTAATTCTCCATGAGGAAAGCTGGAAAATGGAGCCTGCAGCCAGCAATGAGACGGCCAAACAAGAGCACGGCGGGGATGGCGCTGATCCAGAAGAACCCATCGAAGAACACGAATTTCAGAGGTGTTCTCGGAAAGGCCGAAGGGATGCCTGCCCGGACATTCACTGCAAGTGCGGCGATTCCAAACAAAGTGGTGAGTGTATGTTTCACAAAGAAGCTACACAAGCTGACTCAAAAAAAGAGAGCGGCGAGGAAAAGGCGTGAAATTTCAGTGAGAACATTGCATTTGCCCGAACGCATTTAGTACTATACCAGTGATATTTATTTTTGGCTCGTCTGGCACCGACCTGGTGTTTGAATGCGGAATAAATTTTTAGGGAGACCTGGTGGCATCTTCTCTAAAATTTGTCGTTACCAAACCCACAGAACGAAAAAACCCGGAAACAGCCATGGCGACGTTTGGGAGTCGCGTTAAAACTCACCGAAAGAAGGACGAAGTAAAAGGATATGCGCTATGCGTCGCCATTTTTAGAAAAAAACTGGAGGTTTCTTGCTTTTGTTTGAATCGTATTTCAGGAGCAGGTGATGATTGTCTAAAGAAGTACGAAATATCTATATTCGTTGTCGAATTTAACGCTTCAAGCGAACTGATGTACAGAAATATTTTTCATCGTGTTTTATTAAGCTTGATTAGCGCGGAGTAATCGTTTCTGGCACGGTATGTAGAAAAAATAAATTTTTAACTTGACTTGATTGTACAGCGCTATTTCAAACACGAAATTTTTAAACCGTATGCGACTTTTAAAATCTCAGTTCTTAAAATACTTTACTCCATTAGACCTCTTTTCAACATGGATATTGCATACCTGTTGTAAATGTTATCTCGAATAAAGTACCTTTATCTAGGACTTATAATGGTTGGCGAGTGTGAGGTTTTTTCAAGCGCAAAAAACAAGTCTGCTTTTTTTTTTCTTGCCCGAACATTAAGTATATTTTAAGTTCAGTGGGAAAAATGAATTATTGATATTACCGATCAATTGATGGCGCTTAGAATGTTTTAAACGATGAATTCTAAAATCTTAGAAAGTGACGTGTTAAAAATAGAATTTCGTTTGCGAGTATGGATGAAGGTAAATATCGTTGTTAGAAATATTTCGTCATCAAGAAGGAATAACTTAATTTGTCAAATTCACGTTACGACTTGCAAGAATTCGAAGTTTTGCTATCGTATTTTTAAATTTTCCATTGCAATTTCCATTCATCTGCATTCGTGCTTCAGGCTGTTATGTCATATCTGTCGCCTATGAACCCTTGTGCTATTTTTAGCCGTGCGGAGACCGAGTTTGCCCTTTTTGTTCAGTAAATGAGATGTAAAATTGCTGGCAGCTGTTTCCAATTACCAATGTAGCCCCAGGCTTTTCTCGTGGTTATTGTCACAGTTTGAATCAGATTATGAACTGTGCAGGAAGATTTTCATGCGGTTTTGCTGCTAAGCGTATTGAAAGTTCTCATTAGAAGGGAAAATTCGGTTTGTTAGATTGTATGTAATCATCTGAGTAATTATATATATTTAAAGTTTTATGTCATCAGATATCTTTCTGATCACTGTGACTCTGGAGATGTATTAGGTATTGATTATCTGGATTCATAATACACACACACACTGGCATACTCAAAATCAGTTTGAGCTCCCTGTTTTGTTATGAGACGGCATCAAATCGTTTGACGTTCTCTTGAGTCAACTTACTACAACAACGCGTCGTTTTTACGGCTGGGTGTACTGAGATTCATAAGCAATAAACATTGCAACATTTTGATTCAAGGACAAGACATCCCTTAATGAAAAATAAATAAATGTGAACGAAATTCATCTGCTTTTCACCCAGGGAAAAAAGCAGAAAAATTTTCGATTTTTCTTTGAGGAACGCTTAGCACACACATGATGAATTATATTTATTATCCATATTTTAGATTTTGCGAAATATTGGTGAAACACGTCTTTATGTTAATGGAATAAAAGCAAGTTCATTTATTTCTTTGCATCTCCATTTTCTGCATTGCATTTCTACCTTAATTCTTTGTCTCTCCCTAATTTTTTTTCAGTCTCAAACCTTTCATCTCTTATCGATACGTGAAATTTGATTAACTATCATCTGGAAGTCCTTAAACTTCGTTAACCTAGTTGAAGTTTCATCTAAAAGAGTGCAAACGATTGGTAGACTGGAATTGCAAGCAGTTAAGTGAATCATCAACGATCGACTCCAGTTGAAGGCACGCTTGAGTCCCTTGTGCCATTAATACTTGCAGCCAACAACCAGTCCATCCATTTCGCGATCGTGGGACCAAGTAATACCCGTAGAAATAATTTTTACTAAGTAAATTAACGTATTTCTAAACTTTCTCTACAACGGCAGGCTATTTTAAAACTCCATCAAGAAAAATTTCAGTACGCCACACTATTAAAAAGAAACGAAAGAAATAAAAGTTGTATTTGTCTCAGAAGAGGAAAATGATCACAAAGTAGCAAAGTAAACACAAGCTAAATCATTACTTTAGAAAGACGGCAAAGTTTTAGCTTCCATGATGTTTGTATGAAGGTCACTCAGTAGGCCTTAACGGAAAGCCCAATTTCACCCCCAAGCTTCGCTGTCAAGGTGTAGACTGTTAAATTATGAAAAGAAAGTATTTCCAGAACGCCGAAATCAAAACAATAACCAGATAAGAAGAACAAAAAGTGGCAACGATGAATAAAAACTTAAGTGCAAACGAGGCCTGGGGACGAGTTTTCAGTTGACGTCATCTTGCTTTAAGACCAATTTGGAAACATTTAGTTGCACCCTAATATCTGTTTTTGCATTTTCTTTATACTGCTCTCCGTATGTTTGTTTTTTTTCCCTATGGTACTAACATGTAGAATGAATTAATCAATCAAGAGATGCTTTATCAGTTCAGCGATGCTGTATGTGACGTGAGGAGGAATTTTGATCCTAGTCACTCTAAGAGGATCTGGATGGGATTACCTGACAACTGACAAATGGCCAGAATTTTAACTGACAACTAACAAATCGCTGAAAATCTAACTGACAACTGACATTTGTGGTGGGCTTTTACTGATGGGTGACAAAATACCGGATCGCCCTAAATACCCTAAAAACTGGATATAAAATAAGGACAGTTGATTTATTTTGTCCAATAAAAGTACGATTTTTAATACATATCAGTAAGAGCGCGCCAGAGTGTAAAAAGCAACCTGCAAAACCGAGCAATGCGAATAATATTGCATGCTGACCGTAAGACATGTACTCAAGAAATGCGCGCTAAATTACAATTGGTATCACTGCACAATAGACGCCTTTTCATCAAGCCACAGTATGTTTACAAGATTATTAACAACATTAACTGCCCTAAGCAGTTGACAGGTTATTTAATGAAACGATCACAAAGACATTGTCGATCCTTCAGTGATCCAACATTATTAGATCTACCATACGTTTAAGACTAATGTAGACAGACCTCGTTTAAGTTCTCGGTTGCGAGTGCCTGGAACAAACTGCCAAGAGATGTACGTGAGCTCACAACACTTGCACAGTTTACCTGATGAACATGGACAGCTCCAATCACGTTTGTACGAGTTAAACGTTTGTTATTCAACTGCATGCTTTATATTTTTTATCGACTTTTATGTATTTTTTACTGGTCACCGATTGACACCAGTCAATCACTATTGATTTTATTGACCGGTCTCTAATCAGGATAAATAAAGTTATCATTATTATTATAATTATAATTATCATAATTATTATTATTATTATTATTATTATTATTAGTGTCACATTTCGTTAATAATTACCGCATGGACCATCCACATCAAGGTCATATGTCACATATCGGTTACATGGTCTTTGATACCCAACTTGGTCGTCAAATTACGCGATGGCCGTCAATTCTGGTATTTTAAAAGCTGTTGTAAGCTTTTATCGAATCGATACGGAAACGGCATTTTAGCGTCAGAGAAGCTACATTCCTATCAATAGTGTAACACCGTACTGGCGCTGAAAAATCACCCTATTTCGTTCCTTGGTCTGAAGGAGTTGTCCAGTAAATATGGCCTTGGAAATTTTGATGTGAAACTTCATCACATGGCTCCGAAATCAGGAGGGAAGAGCCACAATTTTGCCTTAACTTCGGACGAGCGATGGAATCTGGAGCTTCCGACTATACTGGCTGGAACAATAGCGAATTAAACAGTATGTATTGGAATGGTTTGGTATTTAGTATTTGATATTGATATAAATATATCTGTTAAAAGCTTACTCTGTAGCATTTAACGCCTATAGATACCGATTTGTAAGCATTAAAGCATAGAGAAAGCACACTTATCTCTTCAAGATGCCGAAGACAAAGTATCATATGTAAATGACAACATCACAAAGACCGTTTCTGAGGTTGAACAACGGCACAGTATAAAGGAAACCACAGCAACCAACGGTCCTGAGGGAACTGTGTCTAATAAAACTCAAGTCTCTCTTAAACTTCTCGAAGAAGGAGGGCACCGCCTGCACAACAGCATAGCTTCAATTAACAACGATTATCTCCAAGACATTGAATTTTGCACATAATCCACAACAGTTGTGGAGAATCTACACGCAGTTTCCCATTTTAAGCATGAGACCTTGACCGCATTGCAGTATTCCCAAGACTTTGGAATAATTACCAAGGAGTCGTTGAAGAGAGCAACAAAATGGGCAGACAAGTGTTTTACTCAAGAAAAATCCTACTGTCGTGTCCCCCACACCGGCACGGAGTTTGCAAATGTCAACTTTATACGACCGCTACCTTCAGAGGAGATCAACCCGAGACTGAAAATACCATAAAAGAATTTGTGGAGAGTAACGTCCGTTGAGGCAAAGGACAGTTCGGGAGGAAACTACCAAGGGCAAGGCAGGGGCTCCACCACTGGCCGTCTACACGAAGCAACAAGATTCCACCAAAGTAAACTTGTTGACGGGACTAGGGAACAATTTTAAATCTGGAGATCAGTCGTAGGGTTCAGCTGCGACAAAGGAGCCGTTCAATCTACTTCGGAAGGTGGGAATGTGACAGATGTCACACTCGTTGACGACTGTATCGTTGAAGTGGCAGCTGGGGATATATGCAGACGAATATGACACGGACTCAGAAAACGACTTTTCTGACCGAAATGATGAAGATATTACCCCAATTATGGTTTCTAAATCCGGGCGGCCAATTCGTGCCGCCTTGAGCTTGGATTTCTAAGGCACGCTTACAAAAGATATCAATAATAACCTAATTGAAAATTAGTCAAAAGAACATTCCTTTCCGATCATTTCATCGGAGCCAATCACAATTGACGCATTGTGAAACAAAACATAAAACTAATACATTGTGCGAGAGGACTCTTCACAAGTCTGTTGTCTTTCTGACGATCCTCTTTCCAACATTTTGACCGGCTCAGTGGCTGAAAAGGATTGTTTCAATGCTGCGCACGGGCAAACAGAAGTTTGGGTGCAGAAGAGTTGTAATGCCCTTCCAACAAAGACTGAAAGTCACTCGGAAGATTTTGCAATTATTTCATTCCAGAATTGATAAAAAGAATTTCCTATTGTATCAATTTTCGACTTAATTTTCGATTTTAAGCTTTATTAACTCACCTTAACTCTCCAAGTTAATTATTAACAGTTATTTAACTGACAAGGGGCAAATGGCCTAAAATCTGAAACTGATAAATGGCCGAAATTTTAAGTGACAACTGACATTTGTACCCCCCCCCCCATCCAGACCCTCCTCTAATGGATGAAGAGTTAACAAAAGTGTATTTATGACCATTGGTTTTACAGTAACTTGGCCGAAAGAGAACCGTGGAATTGAGTTAGGGAGGGGTATAAAGGGAATTTTTATTAGCGGAGCCGAGATTACCGATACCATAACCGGACTAGTCCAAATCTTTTCCTATACTTTTGTGAGTCATTTTTCAGTGAGCCATAATGAAAACTTATAGCGCTAGTGGTAAAAATGAGGAATGTGGCGAGCGAGGAGATTATAAACCGTTTATAATCTCTTGGGCGAGGTGAAGCGCGGTCGAAAAAATATATAATGATGATGATAATACCATCAAAGTGGACGGAGGAGGCTAGTGGTCGATATTTACCCAACCACTAATCGGCGAGGTAAATGTCCACTTCTAGCCGTCGACGCTAATTATATAAATCCTAGGGGGGGGGAAGCTTGATGATTTTGGTTGTATCACGATAAATTTACCTGATTTCCTTCCCTTTCCGTTCTCAAAGGCTCTCATGGCCCCTCCCCCCCTCTCCCCCTTGCTCCTGCCTCGCCCCCTCACCGGCAGTTAATTGGCCGTCAATTTGCCATGGTTTCCTCCTTATACTATGTTAGCGACGACTGATCCCCTCTTCATCCCCTCTTAAAACCATGTGTCTTCCCCCCTTAAAATCCTCCACATCACCCCCGTCTCCCCTGCCACAGGCGATAAATAAGCAGGATAATGATGAGCCTTAAAACAGTGAGATCAGCAGAGCACAAAAACACGTTTTAAACTCATTTATTTCTGCAACGATTGCAAGATTTTCGGGCACGAGTTGCCCGAGAGTGAGTCAATATTCTAAATATATATGATTACATATATTTAGTTATACATTTATTCTCAAAGCATTAACTATAAGTGGAAAGAAGAGATAATTACAATTAAGAGATTATTTCTTTATAGATAGAGATTCGTTAACAGGAAAGGGTAAATCTTATTATCGTATGATCCGTGCACGTAATCCCATATGTAGTAAGCTACAATGAAAGCTCACTTCTGTAGGACAAGACGGGTTAACGCAGGTTTGGATTAAGCCGTCCGGCCCCGCACCAGCTCGGCTTTGTTGAATTTTCCGAGAATGTGAGGTCTAAAAATGAGATGAAAAAAATGAGCCTTGTTTTTTCCGATGAATTGTGAGTTTCTTGTTCTGACACGAAGAAATAAGGTCAAACAGCAAAAGAGAAGTTTATCATAGATTGGATTGCCCAATACGAGTTCCTGTTATGCATCTAATTGCTTCCTTATTAGATTTTAACATTCAAACATGATTTTAAATTTTTTAAGACTTAGAGGTCAAATGATAAAATACTTATTGACTGAGCTTGGTCAGGCGCGGACGGGAAAATATTTGGCTCTCCGCTATTACGCCCAGACTCGCTGGTCTCGCTGCACTCGGTCCGTAAGTCATGACCTCGGGTCAAATATTTCTTCCGTGCGGACCTCCCACTCTGTCAATGAGCAAATATATCACGACGAAGTTTCCCAAAATGTTTTCAATTGTCTATAACTTAGAAAATAGACTACGAGCGGTCCCTGCTTTTCTGAGGCGGCTGTTGTGGGAATCAAAATAGGTAAAAAATTGATGTTCACGCGGAACTTGCCTCCCATAGTTTCGCGCGGTGCGGAAACACCATATTTTCTTCACTGATTTGTTTTGAATCGAGCGACAGTCTTCGCCGAAAAGGAGGGACTGTTCGTAATCTATTAAGACAAAGTCTTTTACTAGTTTCCCGATCTCTTTGTTAAAACTGTTCCGTTCGTGCACTGTTTCATATTTAGTTTCTTTCTTTGAATTAGGACATATCCAAAGCAATACGATTAAAGCCAAATGTCCGAAGGTCGCGGTGTCGCATCTAACCTTCTTAAAATAAGCCCTAATGTTACCATTGTGATTATTTTTATCGCATGAAAGTGTTACTGGCAGTAACATATTTTTATTATTGTATTAGATACATTGACTTGGGCAATATCCTGTCTGTATAAGTAAAATCCAAAACCTCAAGATATGCCACTTGATAGTCCAGACTACTTACGGCGAAGCACGACGGGGACGGAAACGAGAACGGCGTGTGTTTCTAAATGTTGTATATTACCAAAATCAATCAATGTCTTATAGAACCGAAAGTTTTTCTGTGCCGAGATCGGGAACACCGATGGCAAATTATTCACTATCCTTTTTTCAAGACTCACCTATAAGTGAGGGCTAGCGTCCTTCGAAACGTTAGACACGTTAACCGCAGTTTCTTCGGCACGCAGTTTGGTTGAGAGATTGTAGCTCGTTTCTAAATCGACGTTCTCTCAGTATCACCGTCACCCCTGCCATGTCTGGATAAACACGCCCCTCGCACCCAGTGCTCACAAGTGCCATAATCTTGAATTAGTCATTTCTTGGACATCTTAAATACGGCGAAAACAATTCTCGCGTGTAACTTTCGCAAGAAGGAGTAATTTCGAGGATTGGTCAGAGCGTAAACGTTCGTTTCAGGTTTAGAAAGAACTCATATGGGAATAATACGAAAGGTATGTCATGATAATAGCGCGTACGATTCTTGTGGGCGAGTAAAACTGTACTTGGGAAAACCTTGACGGTTTGGACCAATTGATTCGAGGGCACATACTACAGAAACGATACCTAGGTTACTTTTTCCATAATGAACGATGCTGTAACAAGTCCAAAATCAATGGAATAGTAATAAAAAAAAGAAAAGTAAAAACAACTTAAAATGTTCCATCAAACTAATAGATTTTATTGATCTCCAACTGCAAGTAAATAAGAAAGTTAACGGTAAGACTTTTGGTAGCGTGAGCGGGCTCCCGGTCCACCGAATTTCTTGGCCTCTGCACGGCGTGGGTCAGCCACTAACAGGGAACGGTCGTACTGAACGAGGATGTCACGGATCTCCTTCTTGGACACCTCATCCACATCTGACAAAGAAAGAAAACATTTCCAAATAAGTTCCCAAAAAGTGAGCAGCATTGATGAGTCTAGGACCCACGAAATTTCAACAAAGTACATGAGAGCGTACAAGTCAACTGGCTGTTTTAGAATCAATTTCACAACAGCCAATCAGAAGAAAGGAAAACGTCACAGGGTTCCCATGGAAATGCAAAGTAAAAACAACCAAGCTGCTTTAAATGAAGCAAAACACCATGACCAAGTTACAATTGGTTGCATTTTTTGAATCTGATTTGTTGAGAGGATGGTGCGAATTTAGGGACCAATCTCATTACAAAAAAAAACAAAAAACAAAGCAACCTAGATTACTTTGAACACTTTTACACTGTTACTTTGGCTGACATCTGCACTCAACCCAACATAATGAAACATGACAAAACAACACCAAACAAGATATATAAATGAAAATATATATTTAGTCACTAGAAAATGTTTGATCATGATCACTAGCCTAAAATTTCCCATTTTGTCAGTGTCTAGTATAAGTTAAAGCAAACATCACCATAGAAAAATAAAAAAGCTGCAGGGGTAAAGTTTTACATCACAGTTTTAATAACAATTCTAGCTTTTGAACAAAGTACTACTATACTCACATTTTTGGTAATAAGCTACCAAGGCCTTGGAAATGGCTTGACGGATAGCTGTAAAAAGAAAAAAAATGCCTGTTACAACTTTCAACCATGGGCACTTAATACACAGCAACAAAAAGATGTACTGGTAAAATCCCTCCCAAAAATACACTACACAACAACAATTGCCAATCAGTAAACCACTGACACTGCTTAATGTTAAAGCCAGATCATACCAGAACTTCACAAATACATGTATAATGAGAAGTGTCCAAAAAATCTACACCTTAAGTTTGTACAGCCTGTGTGTACTTCTTGACATCATAAATTTACATAGAATGAAATTCAAATCAAGCCTTGTGTATAATAAAAAAATATTGTGGCTTTTGTTCCAGTTTTGGTTTAAGATTGTTAAAACAAGTTGGATGTTTGTATTCATTTTTTTCACATCATAATCAGAGACAAAGGTTAATAAAAACACAATCAGTTTGGAAATTTTAACCCAACAAAAACTTCTTAAACTTGTATGTAAAGTTTGTGCTTCAACCCTTTAACTCCCAGATCAAATTTGTAATTCACCTTAGTGTCAACCATACAATTGTTAGGATGTTAGTTCAGAGAATTCAGTGTTGGATCAACTAATTATTTCAAAATTGAGATTTTTCTTTATTCTCATCACTCATCTGGTTAATATGGTATTGATATTGTAAGGAGAAATTCCGTCTTGGTCACTAATGGGAGTTAAAGTGTTAAGAAGGACTTACCATAGATCCTGGATACATGTCCACCACCTTTCACTCTGACACGGATGTCAACACCTTCAAACCTCTCCTTGCCAAGAAGGAGGATTGGCTCCTGAACCTGAAGTACAGAAACAAATTAACCCTTTCACTCCCAAGATCTCATTAGTAATTCTCCCTACTGTCTGCCATACAATTCCTATGATGTAAGTTTTAGAGAATTTGGTATTGGATCAACTAATGATCCCCTAATTGATATTTTTTGTTATTCTCATTACTTGTTTGTGTGATAGTGTATTGATGTTGTAAGGTGAAATTATGTCTTGGTCACTCATAGGAGTTAAAGCACCACCCACTTCTATCTCCTGCTGGCTGAGTTCTGTTAAGTTCTCAAGGTTAGCACCAAACATTTGGTAAAATAAACAAGCATTTATCAGTAGCTATCAAAAATAGCTTGTAGCTGGCTATGGCTCCATGCTAGTCTCTCAGCTTCAACCTAATAATTTCACTTCATTTTACCATTATTGATGATGAAAAGGTGTACAAAATTTTGAAATACCATTGAACAAAATGCTGTCAAGATGCCTGGGACTTATTCACTAAATAGTTGCCTGTTTTGTGTGTAATCTGACAACACAGGATGGTGTCTATGATAACCTTTGCTTCCTCAGAGAAAGCCGAGGCCCACTGATTGCATAAAACTGTGGTTTGGGATAGAATTTTTGTAAATAACCAGGCCTGTACTATATGGTTAACTAGCGTAACTATGACAGCTGTTTAATGAACTGCTTGGATGTGATAATACTTGGCCCTTTCCAAGGGTGTCACAAATCAAAATGCTAACAACTATCTTACCTTTAGGAAAAAAATTTTGGTATATTATTTATGATACAATTCTGCTATTTTGTTCATGTCACTTACAAGAGCTGGCACTATCAGGACTATTGATGCATATTTATGTGAAAACCTTGACTCTTAACTCTAGAATAGGTATGTCTTAAACATGTACAGACCTTCATGCGAAGAGTCGAAGGTTCCACTAAGTGCAGTGGACATCCATTTATCTTGATCAAGCCATTTCCACGCTTGCAGAAGGCAACAGCAGTGGCTGTTTTCTGAACATAAGAATTAAGGTGGTTAGTTAACGTGTCACTTCACAAACTGTCTTAACAAATGATTTTCAGAGATCACGAGAAAAAAATGAACTAAAGTAATATATGTACAACCCTCTTTCAACTACCACCTTCCCACAATGCAAAACTTTGGCAGAGATTTAGCAACAAATTTCAAGTCAACAAGGGGCACAGTGAGAGCCAAATCTAGTGATTGTTCTAGTGAGTTCCATACTAGATAGATCACACTACTGGTAACCATACATTTTTATATCTGCATAAAATATAATCAACACATACAGAATACCACAGCTTTATTTGAAAAATCGCGTAGACACAGCCAGGTTTAGGGCAATAATTCCTCTTTGCACGTTGAAAATATTCATTCACAAACCACAGATAATTCTTAGCCAAGTAAATGCATCCTCCTGCCAATTGCCTGGCAGTATTTAAGTTGAATTTACAAATAGAACTAAAACTTGTATCGACGACATTTAATTTTTCAAAATTTTTTAGTTAACCAAGAAATTTCAAGATTTTCGAACTTGATGGATGTCAAAAGAGTTTAGAAACAAAAGGGAGTTATTTAATGTCGAAATTAAGTGACAGAATAATGTGGGAAGTTAGAACTGAGTCTATTTTTCTACTAAAGAAAACCAAAGACGTGCTAAAAATTAGCCAGAATGTTGTTTCGAATTTCAGAAATTAAACTTCGGATAGAAGTCTCATGACAAATATTTACACCCACTATCATAACTGCACACGGTAACTGACACGAATATCCGTGACTTTCGATTAACGTCCTTAACTTCAGATGTTAACGAAATCTAAAAAGGCAACTACTGTGCATCAAATTCACAGCCGCCATATTTGTATACACGTGTTACCAACAAACCTAAATTTTTCGCAAAAATTCTCTACATTTCTACTAACCTTTCGTCCAAAAACTTGTACTGATTGACTCATCTTAAAAGAAACATCAAATATCGCAAAATCAGAAGAAAATCGAAGCCGCAATAAATGAATATTATCAAATTAACTAAACCAAAATTCTCTACCTTTCTGATGTCTCGAGAGAGTCGAAGCAAGAGGGAGAACAGTTAAGGCGCATGCACCAATATGGAGAAAGACATAAAAACGAGGCTACAAAGAAAATCAGGAATTAAAAAAATTGGAAGGACTTCCATGAAGGAAGTCACGGAAAAGGGAAATGCCACACTTGTAAACTATTAAAACTCTGCTTTGTAGACGTGATGTTTATTCGAAAACGTTGTCAATTCACTAAGTGATTACTTGCACTCTTCTCATCTTGTCTGAAGTTTATAATTAATTCAGATGAAAAAAGTATCATAATATAGTCTTTGTTTCCCCAAGCAGTCACTTCCGATGTGGATCGCGACGTTTCGACGTCTCGACACCATCGTCAATCAGTAAAACACGTCATTGTTTAATGTAATTATGAATCCAGAATTCATGTAACGAAACCCCCAACAAATTGTGCGCGTTTTGTACTAAGTCGGAGACTACGCTACTCATTTTCATTTTAAAAAAAATTATTTGTCGGTAAAAAGTTTTGAGCATTTTTCGGGCCTTTTGAATCTAGAAACATTTCATGCGTGGGTGGAAATTTAACAAGTGGATCAAAGTCAGAAGGAATTTAATAGTAAAAAAAACTTCCCAATGACCTTTCCAGGCACTCCTCGGGAACTTGCACTGAGCTTGATAGGGCAATTCTCTCATACTCACTATGGGCAACTTTTCAACTTCTTGTCAAAAATCAGCGACTGATGGGGATGATATTCCACAATGGCTCAGTTTGCTGATTGTGTTATCCGTAAGTTCATCGGTTTTCCTCGGGTTAGCGATAAACTGTAATCCATATCTGACCAGTGAAACTGGTTACGCCGACGGAGGGGATATGTATTCACACCAGATAGAAATCCTCTACCTGAAGGAAATACTACAAAGTGGAGCGACAGATTTTTGGTTCGACGAAGTCACGTTAGGTTACCCGTTGTTCCTCGCGTATAGCCCATTTCCGTGTTTAGTTACATCCATCACGATGATCCTCACAGAATCGTAAGTAGCTACTACTTTCCATCCTTTCCGGATCAAAACTTTAAGGTAATCGGAAACTTGGGGTGTATTTGAACCATGAATAGTGGAGGTGATTTGTTAGAGGAGAAGTGGAAAGAAACATTGCTACAGGTTGAGTTCGGGACTCCATGATAGAGCATAACCTCATCTGTTTGTGTTAGCACATAATGACTGAATAATAACACAGTGTAATTTTTCTGTAGGTCAGAAACTTCAAAATGATTCTCTAAAGCATGAGAAGCTATCCCATTCGAGACAATGTTTTTTCTGTCTGTCTGTTTGTCTGTCAGACATTAACTATTTAGTAAAATAAAAAAAAAACACACACGCACAGTGTCACAGTCTCAGTGAACAAGTTGTCCTATTGTGTCTCCCTGAGTAACTGCCTTCAGTTTATCTTGTGCAGAGTGAAAAACATTCCAGTTTCTTGAAAACTGGAAAAACGTGGTTTAAATTTAGTTATAATATTGAACTTTATGATGGATTCGATCCAGTTGTATTGTCTTCCACTCGCTGAGGTAAAATTTAGCAAATGTTTTTGAGGAAGCAAGCGAGAATCTTAGATTGAGTTCAAGTTTTGCCGAACTCTCGATAAAGATTTTAATATACGATGGAATTAAAATTTTCCAAGGCGAAATAATTGTCACGTAGGTTCAGTAAAAGTTCGTAATCGCAAGAAATTCGTGCATGAACTTGAGTGAACGAAGAAAACGAGTTTACGACAGCCAAACCCGTGGAGTTCGAAACCATGATAGCCAAATGTTTAAGAGAACTGAAATATGTTAGAAGAGACTTTTCAGAAGAAAAATGGGTAGACTTGAAGATCTGACACACTTTTAACAAGATTCGAGTGCCAGATGGACTAAAATAGAATGTGTCATCTCAAAAATAGATGATACTGACCATTTGAATGTTAAAGTGACGAGGAAGAAGTTCAGCTATGAAGGGTTTGATAACCTTCATGATCACGAACGAACATTGAGAGTATTCGGACTTTGAACTTTTGCAGAGATCTCACTTCCGAAATTTCAAAATCCTAGGTGTCCCTGAGCAGGAAGATGGTAGACTTCACAGCCATGCGTTAATATCTTTGTTTCTTAGTTTCGATTACATCTTGGGTAAAAGAAAAGACCAGGAAAAAAAGAGGAAAAAAGGGCCTCGTTTGGCGGAATAAGCTTGGGTAAAGACTTCACCCTTATGTATTGATCTTCGTCAAAACACTCCAACGCCGGTGTGAATAAATTTTCGACGAAGGAAGAAGATTCTGATTAACCGAGGGAAAACTATTTGTCGATGATAACGCAGTTCCTGTGAAACAGACCTCATAATTTTGCTCGATAGTGTTAAATTTACTCGAACATATTTTTTTTCCCACAGAGAGAAAGCAACTCAATGGAAAACAACAATAGTTGGTTTATTCATGCTCAGAATACGTGTGCGATGTCGCACGGGCGCAATTTCTAGAGTGAGAAAAACTGTCTATATATATAGATATATATATATATATATATATAACAGTGTCTGTTATCAATGCACTATTCTTGATTAAACCTTGAACGTATTATACAACCTTTTAACTTCCAAGAGTTATTTGTCGTGGCAACCCTTTGGCCCAAATTTGGCGATTTTTCGGGTTGACCAGATCATATGTAACCAAATTTATTCTACCAAAGGTAATTTTTCTTTTTTTTATCTCTGAATCTTCTTTGCAATACCAACAAAGAAACAAACAAACATTAAATCTTCATTACTCGCAAAAAGTATTTAGTGAAATAATAAGAAAATTACTCACAAGTAGCAGGCAATTTCTAAGAAAATAGTTTGATCGCTGCTGGAGCCCAGTAGACAGATGAGTCGTGAGGTTCTCGAGCTAGTAACCCCTTACCATTTAGAGCCAGTTCTTTATTACTATAAAAAGAGTAACGAGAGAGAAAGAAACCAGACTCATCAGATATACAGCATTTCTCTGACGTAAGACAGATACTAGGATTTCTATTCAAGTTACTTACGGTGTTGTTCTGACACGAATAACGTTTAACTTCTATGGTAAAAGAAAATATATTTAGGCTTTCCAAATAATAAGAAATTTCTTTCCTAGAGATCCATTGTCTGACATGGAAGCATTTTTTCTCATGTTGATTCAAGAATTTTGAGGATGAGGGTTGCAGAAATTTTGCTATGACGCATGCATTGTGTTGTATTTAGCTAAAGGCATAATGAAAGATGTTATCAAATACACTTAGCACAAGCTCTTTCTGCCATCACATAAACGCGCACATTTTAGAGTGTGAAAACGATAAATATTCTGTTAGGATTACTAGAAGATTTAAGTAAAAGATTGTACTCTTTGTGAGAGGCCCAGACGTAGTTGCAAGGAACTTAAGTCGCATGACCATATTTTGTTTAGATTGTAACTTTCGAAATACTTACTGCATTTTGCCTCCTTTCAATAGACTGAATCCAAATTGTAGCATTTGACTACCATAGATTATTGACTAGTTACTTACGACACCCATCCTTTGTTCTGCAAACAACACAGAAGCTGCTGGAGCGATATCATTGAAGAGACACATTCATAACGAACTTACTTGGACAACCACTTAACCGAATTGAAGTGATATAGCACAGAATGGGCATGTTCACTAAATGCAAACTGTACAGTAAAAATTTAATCGATCAAATCGGTTGCGGGATAAACATAGGGAAACTGGGGTATCTCAGTCCATTCCCGGTCTGTTTGTTTCTATCAAATTGGAAAGCTCAAAGCAAATTACCACTTTAAATTAAGGATACAAGTGGGTATGACTATAGACACCATGCATTGTAGAAGCAGAGGTCACTTCCTCTCATTCAAAGTTGATCCGTCTGGGTCATTTTTTTTAGACGAAGGCAAGGATAAGCCTGATCAATACTATTTAGTGGGTGATCGAAACTATCCCCTCATTTACTAAGTGAATAGGTACAAAAGTACAGTCAAGTGTTTCTTTCTTGCTTTCTCTTAGCGCGCATTTCGATCGGGAGTCGTAAAACCAGAGCCAAAGTAATCAGAATAAAAAGAAGATATCACAAAGAGCCCTTGAGAACCGAAAGTAGAAACAAGCAAGCTGTTTTAGGCGCGGGGAAATGCGAGTGAACAATTCGTGATTAATTTTATTTTTGGATCTGATTGTTCGAGAAGGTGGAGCAAAATAACGCGAAACCAAAACAATCCCGGATTAGTTCGACTCAATTAATAATTGCTCTATTGCTCTCTACAGAAGGACCCATTCCTCTTTGTTTACGTTTCTAGCATTGTAAGTAATATAACAGAATTAAACGTTTTGATGCTGATTTCAGGGATAAATTGAATTTGAATACATGTAGATATTTCGGGGAGAGGTCTGGAGGGAGGTAAGCTAAGTTATTACCTCCTCTCTGTATAATTAACCCACTCTATTCTGTTTAAAGGTTCATCAGTCCCTTGTTGTTGTTTCGGTGGATGTATCTTGCTATTCTCTCAGCAATGCCCTGGACATGGTTTGTTGGATTGCGTAAGCTAGGATTGACACGATTGGAGTCGTCTTTGGTTTCCCTTTGCGTGTATTCCATATCTAGTTGGCGAAAGTTTGGACTGGAGTTGGAAGCATTTCAGTATTATGGACTTTTCACACAGACTTACGGAATGGCTATATTTCCAATGGCAGGTGTGTACTCTTGTCTTATAGAGCAACTATCATTTAGTGTCGAAATACTAAGCATACATTTCAAATGAGTTTTGTGGAACCAAAATTCAAGTGATCACAGAGGCTAATCGGCCAATAAGCTACGAAAGCCGAGAAGGGACTTCAATTCAGACTTCAGACTTCAGACTTCAGACTTCAGACTTCAGACTTCAGACTTCGGACTTCAGACTCCAGACTTCAGACTTCAGACTTCAGACTTCAGACTTCAAATTTCAGACTTCAGACTAAGTTTAACGTTAAATCGTGCGCCCCAAAATTAAACATTGCACATTTTGTTTGGCAGGATTTGCGTAGCACTCTCTGTTTGTGGGTGTTTTGCTGTTCAGATCCCAATTTGAACGTGATTTATATTGTAAACGTTTAGTACATTAGTAGTTTATTTCTGAGTCTTGTTAAATCCTTGATGAAATCTGTGTGATCAGACGAAACCAGTCGGATAATAAACAAAGTTGACAAGATCTGTTGCTGTGTGCTGCTCACTAGTTTTTTATTTAAAAAATTTTTAAAAAAATTTATAAAAAATTTATTTAAAAAAATTTCCGGAAGTCGGAAGTCGAAAGTCTGAAGTCTGAAGTCTGAAGTCTGAAGTCTGAAGTCTGAAGTCTGAAGTCTGAAGTCTGAAGTCTGAAGTCTGAAGTCTGAAGTCCCTTCTCGACTTTCGTAGCTCTCGCTCTGAGTATTCTTAGTCAAACATTGCGCTCAATGTTACCCCATTGACAAGGATAGACTGAGCTTTTGCGCGATGCGACCATCTTACTTGACACGTTGGAACGACTTCCACAGTTCACGCAAGTTTACCTAGAGATGAAGTTGTGAGATCTGAGATTGTAATCCTGTTAACATTTGATTCACAGTTTTCATATTCCAATTTCTATCGTATAAAATTTTATTTTGACTATAGTTCAAGTGCTTGCTTTTAATGAGGTCTTGTTTTCCATTTCAGTTGGGTTTCTGTATGAGTACATTATTTATGGCCTTGGCTCAAGAAATACAACAGTGCTACTTGTCGTCCTCAACTTCACTGCGCATGCGTTCTTCGGTATCTATCTTGGCATAGTGACCGGAGTAACTTTGGTGGTAGAACTCTTTACTAATCCACTGCCTCTCGCAAAGAAACTGCAGTCACCTTCAATCTCGCGCGCATGTTCCGTACACTTTATAACTGTTGCATTGTTGTCGTGGTGGATCATCCCAGTGTTGGCAAATTATGAATACATGGGAGGTTTACCTTGGAAGCGTGACAGTGAGAACGGCTACAAGGCTGGATTTGTTCTAAGAAAGTTATTCTCCGGCGAAACTTTTGACCACGGAAGAAAATTTCCATTTATTACTGTCGGAGTGGTAGCGGGGTTAGCTTGTGTTTGCTTCACGTGGCGAAAGAGTGACAGGAACACACTATGCTATTGCGCTAAACGGCGAATGATTCTTACTTGGCTCGGTGTGCTGTTCTGTGCGACTTTTTTGCTTTTTTTGGGAAGAACATTTTCAGGTCCGTTCTTTGACTTGATTCCATTTCATGAAGAAATAGAAGCCACTCGCTATTTGAATGGCATTCATTTCTGTGGACTACTATTGATGGGTGTTTCATTTTCATGTTTCCTTCGTTTCTCATGTGCTACCTTGTGTAGAGTTTCGAAAGGGTTTTTCAAATGTCGCGTCGTCTTAATTGCGACGATGCTGGTCATAACACCGGTTTTCCTCAGCTCTCGACTACAGAAAATTAATAACCTTCTGTCGGTGACCGAAATCCAGGATCTACCTGAAAGTCTAAATGAATTGAAATCTCATCCAAGCGATGCACGGATTCTGGCAAAAAAAGTGTTGGGTGAGTAAATGTTTAGTATTCTGTTTTAGTCCGTAGTTTTGCGACTTGCCTCCTTTTCCTTGCGACGTTTTCCTTGCGTCCCATGCAGTGCACAATAATTCCCGCCCAGTGTATGATGAACTCTTGGAAACATGAATAATTTTCGTTTTTCCACAGGTACTGGTAATCCTTTGACTTTAGCTCTTCTACCTCACTATAGCAGAAAGCCCGGTGAGTTCTCAAATTCAAATGAATGGCAACCAAGGATCGATTGTAAGACTAAACAAATTTGAAAATAGTATATATGAATTTATTAATAAATTTTGGAGTGAGCAATCAGCGCGGAACATTCGTGGATTTCGACGCAAACGACAGCATACCCCTGCCCCGTCAAACAACCACGTGCACTTTGTATCAATACCTTGGAACGAAGGGTAACGTTAGGAAACCGATTCGATGAACATAAAATTACTTCGTATTTATCTACATTCGAAATTTAAGAGGGATCTTTGCAGGTCTTCAGACCGAGAGATCTGGGTTCAAGCTCCAACCGGGTTATCAATGTTGCCTCTAAAGGTAATAACACTTTCCACGAAGGAACGTAGGCAGGCATCAGTGAGCTGTCCAGTAAGGATAGTGGGGATCTGGCTGAAAAAAATAATAATTTCGACTTACAATTCTCTCATTTGTTTCGTTTTACGGAATTGGGAAATACTCCAGGTCGTGCATGAGGAAAAAAATTTAATCTTGAATTTGACAATTGACGTTATGTTTCTAACTGTGTCCGTTCTGCTATATAGGAATTCTCACCTATTCTAGAGGCTACCACGATTCATTGTCCCTCTACTATTTGGAGGTTTTTCAATTCAGTCTCGAGACAATACCTTGGTCTCCTGATTTGTTACGTCTCTACAACATTCGTTTTCTCGCCACATCCGGGATCGCGTTACCTCCGCACTTCCTGAAGGCTTGTCAGCTAAGGCACCTGGCCTTCGTAGGAGACATCGAAGTTTTCGTCAGAACATTCCAAGAGAACTATGGATATTTTGAGTTTGTTCATGTGCCCGGCGCTGTTGTGGGTGATTTAAAAGGCATGCGCGAGGCTGTGTCAATATCCACCCAGCTTTTCACAAAGAGAGCTGTATTCGCCGTGAATCCTCTCAGCGCATTCAACAATCCATCCTTCAAAATTGTTGTTTCCAATAAAAATTCAGGCGGAAACTTACTCAGTTTTCTCGCTGCAGAGGAGTTTGAGATAAAGTGGTTTGTTACCAATAGGCAAGTAAAAGAAAAAGCTTTCTTAGAGGATGCAAAGTTTAGGCTCCACCCCGGAGGTGTTTCCTCACGAGTTATGCAAGAGGAAGTAGGAAGGAACTTTTATAAAGCTTATGTCCATGTAGTTGACCGAGCATGGAGTGAGGTATGTTTTTTCCGTTTAAGTATTGAGGCATGCCATAAATTCCTGATTAGATCATCCTTCGAATAAGCTTCCCCTTCCTATAAGTACTTCTCACATTAGCCAAAATTCGAAAATAAGCCGCTGCTTCCCCCGGCACTATGGTGATCTGGGTCACTATTGGGTTGGGATATCCTTTTATCCTCTGTTGTTTCATATATGACACACGTCCTACATACTGCTAGCTTCTGCAACGTTAATTGAAAGCTTCGTGCGAGTGACGAGAATAAGACGGATAGCGAAAAACACATTTTGTAAAACATGGCACTCCCTTGAAAAAGCTACCGAAGTTTCATGATCCTAAATCTAAAATAAACTCCGCGGACTTATATTTATAAATTAGTTGCAAACAGACTGGAATTAAACAATGGAAACTAAATCATAATGTGATTATAAAAGATTGTGGTCCTGGGCATTAAACTAAGCATCCTCAAGTTATTTCACTCTTTGTTTTCACAGAATTTCTACAAGACAGAGCACCTTCTTCTCAAAGTGACTTATCACCCTTACTGGAAATGCGTCTTCCAATCATTAGCGGACGCAACTGACAGTACACGTGACTGGCTCGAGGTTCCCGTGCATCACGTGACACCCAACCTGATGAGTGTAGTTTTACCTCCTGGGAAACATCACGTGATCTGTCAATACAAGAATCCCATTTATCAGAAAGTCGGTTTCATTTTGTTTTTAGTGATATATATTACTTTAATTCTAAAAGAGGTCAAATTCTTTTTTTGTTTTTTTGAGAAAAAAAGATCCTCATTTGGTTACTTTCTCAGTTGAAAATGCGAAAGAAGGTGACACATAAAAAACAGTTAATCAAACAATAGTGTTGATTTTCTTGGGCACTCATACGTTTTGGGCCCGACTCAGAGTCATTGTAGCCCGAGCTGCGAGGCCTGGGTTAAAATGAGCTCTGAGAGGAACGCAAAACATGTTTATGCTTGAGAAAATAAACCGTATTTCTGCTATTTCTTTGGAGGCATCGAGAAGATAAAATCTGAAAAAAATGACCAAAAACACGGTCTGAACAATCACGCAAGCCTGCAAACGGGCTAACATGCATTTTAGCGTGTTCAAATTTCCCATTTCACCCATAAAATGCTCCACAAACGCCTGACAAAGAAATTATACCTCCAGATATCTAAAAAATGTGTATAATGATTCTTAGCAGTTACATTCACGTCTAGCGGAATATTTTTTCCAGATGTTAGGTATCCAAACAACAGATAACTCAAACGTCTATGTTTGCGCTCGAAAACGTATATTTTTTATTCATTTAGACTCTCTGTCCATATACCTACGCTAACGATGTTAGCGAAGATGTAAATGTGTATATTCGATTTTCGAAAAATGCTCCCTAGAGTGTAAGTAATCGCACAACGATAGCGTTGATCATCATATTAAGTTTTGAACGGATGTGTAATTATTAGATTTTAGTTCAGCGTAACTTGTAACCGGCTAAAGACATAGATGCATTAATGATAAGTGTTCCCTAGACACGAGATAAATTTTGTTCAAAGCTGGGTTAAGATAACCCACGGTTAGTGTGAAATTTGGTTTCAGGTCCGAAAGCTTTTAAAAGAAATTAAGTTCAATTCTTTTTGTTTGCAATTTGATCATTGTATGCTCTAAAAAGAATCGGGAAAATTTTCCCTAAAAGGCTTTTGTACAAAGAAATGAAGAAACCTGGATTAAAATTTTACTCTGGGTTAGTGCTAATCGGCCTTCGAAGAACTTGGCCCAGGAGTAACTTGGCAACAGGAGTCTTAGCAGGGTTCGTTTTCAAGGAAACAAGAGGGCGAAAACCTTTAGTTTTCCTTGTCCAAAAGACTAGCGGAGAAAGGGAGGTGAAAAAAGATGTCATCAGAGCTAAATTTTCATTTCTTTATTTTAACCGTAGCTATTCTCACTGAACATATCACTTGTTTCACCAACACACGAGCATTACGTCTGGCATTATTTCATGCAAATGAAGAGGTGAAAATCATCGCAGGTTCCTTCCCTTGATTCTGAAAATTGACCACCCAAGTATGCTGGGAGAAGAAAACTAAATGGGAAAAAACAGCAAAAAAATCTTTTTAAGGACTGACAACAACATGAACAAGAAACTTGTTGGACATGACACGAAACATGCTCTAGAATAAGTAAAACAGTTTTACTTTACACCTAGAAAGGAATAACATCATCTCTGCAATATAGCTGCATTTCAGGAAAGGAGACATGTTGGTTCTCAAGTGGAGGGGACAAAGTTACCCAATCAAAGGTACAATTATTAAATTTCTTCTTAAGGCCAGGCAGGAAATTTTTTTAGGTGTCTTTATGGAGCTAGGCAGTCATACAGGCAAATGCCCATATTGTTTGGATTTTCATGATCGTTGTCAAGTTATCAAAGTTGCTCTGAGACGGATGTTATTTTCCTGTGGCCCTCACCACTCACCTCACCTCACCCTCCAACTATTTAGAAAAATCTGGAGAACATTATTCCTAAAGACTTAAATGTGAACTGTAAACTGTGACATGTAAAGATGCAGGCAGGACTTATATAAAATTTTAGGGGAGTTCAAAGTAGTAAAGGTTAGAGGCATGGAGTATAAGTATTCATAGTACTCAAATACACATACAGACATCTCCTTGCTTCAGTGTAAACTCAAACTTCTCACACTTGTCTTCACAGTCCTCGACTGGCTCAAGAACCACATGTGCTGAACCAGTGACTTGGGCCATCCACACATTGTCAAACGTGCCTTGTGCCTAGCAAATAACAGGAAAGAGTACAGCATGGATAAGTTCAAACAACAACATCAACAGGACTCTTGTCTCACAATCATTGAACAAATATTGACATACGTACCACCTCTGTCATTATCATTGGCTGAGTGGAACTTTCTGTTATTTCATGGGCTGGTTGTAAGAGATACACCCATTTGTCCAAAGCACCTTCACTATGGATACAGTAAGGGCGAGGAAACATGGATCGTAACAATCTTAAGCCCTGTCCATAGCAAACTTTCCTGAAAAGTATAAAGTAGTCTTAGTCAAGGTGTGTTCTTTTTTTCATGAAGAGAGAAACAATGATGTTTAAACTTATATTAATGAAGCAAACCCCTCTATGACAACAGAGGCATAGGTACAATTTTTCATAGGGGGGGTCACTCTGAGTCACAACCAGACTACCAACACTACTGTCACGTCATCATCCACACTGTGTTTTACTAAAAGCAACATTTTTCATGCATTTAGATTCACTGGATTTGCCCTTTTCACTTACCTGAAATATAGGGTCCATGTGTTGTTGAGTAAAAAAAAAAAGACCATCTTTTAACAGGGAGTTTTATGGGGACTCAGGGCCTACCCCTTACTATACCCTTAGGCAGATACCAATATAGGACAAATATTGTACCAGTATTGCATAAGTCCAACACCTGTTAATACTGGCAAGGATTATCTTAATACAACTTTCACTGTTTAAACCTTAAACTCCAAGATCCAGTTGGTAATTTTGCCTACTTATTGCTATATTTTTCCTTGTTGTATTCCAAAATAACACCCTGTAGCTGATAACCTTCTCTCACTGTTTTTCTTAAAACCTACTTACAAGATAGCTCATTGGAGTTGTAAGGGGAAGTTATGTGAATGTGAGTGCAATCTTAATGATAATGAACACAACTTGAGCAGCAGTGTAAAAATAAGGTCTGAAAAATTCAGGCATGTTTGGGGTTTGAACCCATGACCTCTGCAATACCAGTGCAGTGCAGTAACTGGGAGCTAGTCATTATGTTGGTTCCAAATAAACCTGAGAAGTGATGAATAAATGACTGTGAATATGTGAAAATCATAAGTGTGAACTGCAGACAAAGACATGAATATGAAAGCAATCTTCCCTGAAATTTTTTCAGGCCTTATTTTTTCACTACTGCTGAAGAAGTGATCATTACTGCAAAGATTGCTTTCATATTCACGTCTTTATCTGCAGTTCACATATATGATTTTCATATATTCACAGGAAAGTTAAATGTTAATCGATTCTGAGAGTTGAAGGGTTAAACCATAGTAAAAAGTTATGTGATCCCTACAGTATACTAACCACCCTATTATTTCTCCATTGGGCTGGTAATGTTTCCAGTTCCCAAGAAATTCTGCTATATTTTGGAGTGACTCATTATTAACTCCATTTTTTCTGAACTCGCATGTATCCTCCTCCAGAGCTGCTTGATGGGTATGATAAAATTCCATGAATTTTTCAAAACTGTGCTCAGTATCACCATAACCAGGCATGTCCCTCACCACAACAGGTGATGCAGTATCATAAAATCGCTTCTTGAAGGCAGCTTTGGTCAGATTTGCACTGGCTCGGCTGGCAATGGTATTCACATCACTACATAGTACACAATCAGGTTTTTCTAGAGAAAACACAATAATAAAAAAAAATGACAAAAATAAGAATGATGATGATAATGAAAACAGTGCCAGTGTGGATCATGAATGAGTACTGCCAAAAACATTATGGTTTAGAACCAAAACTGACAGGAAGTAGACAAGTTGACTCTTTCATAAAGGGGAGAAGTTTAATTCTAACGAAACTGTGGTACTGTCTTGGTTGGAGGGTATAAAAAGGTGATTTGATATTATCAACTGAGTTGATAATGTAAATTGGACACTGCAGAAAGTTTCAAGGCTGACATTTCAAGCCTTAACACTTTGTAACAGTAAATGACAAAGGCTAACACTTGAAATGTCAGCTTTGAAACTCTTAACGGTGGGTTAACTTTATATCATCAACTCAGTTGCTAAAACCAAATTACCCTGTTGACTTTTTCCTAAGCATAGCAAAGAAACTCAGAGGAAACAGGGAACAAATCCAATGTCTGGAGGGATTGAGGGTTTGGAGCTGTGACCAGCAGATTACCAGTTAGCCAAGCTACCAACAAAATCAAATGTAATAAACACCTGTAAATAATTGGTTAAAATCTCCTAGAATTCTATTGCAAATGCTGCAATCTGACTGACTCTGCTACTGACTAGCTATGCTACGATAGCTGGTAAGTTAAGTGAATAGCATGTACATAAGGTCATAAACAAAATAAAACCAAAACATAAGCATGCTGTTATTAAGTTTTGAAAAACTACCTGTGGTATATTTTGATTTGAAAAATTGAGTTCTTTGCCTGCCATTTCTAAGCCTCAAAGTTGACCGGGGCAAGGCTAGAATCAACCACTTAACCCTTTAAATCCTAAGAGTGACTAGCATCAAATTTATCCCTATAACATCACCCCTGAATTAAACATTAAGGTCAGGAGAATAAAGGAACTGATCACCAACTAAAGAAGCTCTTGATTGTAAGACAAATTCTCCTTGTCAGCACTGTAGGAAATGTTTAGAGAACAGTATGGAGAATATGCATACTGATGTTAGATTGTAAAGGGTTAAGCGACAGAGTGCACTTTCTCTTGGTTTACAGACATAATAACCCAGTTGGGATTTTGGAAGAGCATAAGAAAATTTTGAAAATCACAAGCTGGAGCCAAGTGATTTACCAGTCCAATAAATGATGGGTTTTTGACCAATCAGGGTGCTTGTAACACATGATAGAAATCTCAAGTTCATACTCTAATTTACGCAAAAAAATTAAGTAAGTAGTAAAACTACACAAATAATTTACAAAGCTGAGCAAATCAAATGTATTTGATGGTATCATACCTGGAACATACAAAGGGTTGTCAACCATGCAGTCCCAAGCACCCAGTTTTGTAAAGTCATAGAACTGATGCAGGGGTAACACCACGAAACGAATCATACGTTGCAGTGGATACTGGTAATCAGCAGTCAATTGCCCAATGTACAGTGCAAAGGATGAGTTTGTTACAGAAATCACTGTAAGTGCAGTGTAGAGAAAAATGGGCAACAGCATCACGAACACTGTAACCTTTAAACAGACACTGAAACAACTGCGTTTCTTTGCCTTGGTTTTGCCTCCATTCTTAGAATCTGAGGAAGATCTTTCTGTAAATGAAGAAATACATTCAGTTTGTGCCTTAAAGATTTGTTGAGAAGATAGTAAACCTGTTTATAGTTTCTTATCGTTATTAGCACAGATATATTGTATCATACACGTGTTTTTTTGCAACCCTCACACTCAGGAAGTTTGTGATGTGTTCAAGTTTGAATTTTGTTATTGTTACATCACAGGAGTATCTTGAGGAAGTATTGAAGGAGAATGCAAAGTTCAAATTCAGTTCACTCAATCTTTTCTACTTCCTATCCCCAAAGATGACTGAGGCCACTTTTTAACTCTTTCAAGTTCTTAACTAGCATCTGAAGTAAGAAATTCAGTAGGCTGAATGATTCCTTAATTCAAGGTGAATAAAAATGAAAGTCATGAAAATTTAAATGCCTGACAAAGGGCCAACATTCAAAATGTCAGCTTAGGAACTCTTTACAGTGGTCAATTTGCATATCTGTTCAATCGATAAAACCAAATTAATTGCAGGTAAATTTGGACTAGAGACTACCTACAATATTATTCCCCATTCCCCTAAAGGCAAAATTTTAGCATGACCCCATACTTAATTATGTATACAGTTCTTAGAGAAAGAAAACAATGGCAAAAAAAAATTTTGCCTTTCGGACCACAGCCTTGTTTATTAATAGTTATAGTTATACGGAAATCTTTCTTTTTTTAGAATGGCCTTTCTTTTTTTTAGAATGGCCCTTATTTATACACAAAAATCTTATTTTAACAACACAGGTTTACTGTGACGTCTTCACGCACGCAGGTGATCTCATGTTGGCTCATTTATTGAACAGTGAGAATATTGCTTCCATGCATTGTACTGATCAAGCGCTTGATCGACACGAAGTTGGTTCTACCATACATAATATGGTACGACTAATTTCATGCAGATGAAATGCTTGAAATTAAACGTCCTTTTTCGCAGAAGTTTCTAAGGATGGCCCATGATCACACTGGAACTGGAATGTAAACAAGGAAGCCTAATCAGTTTTCTTTACTGACTTTTATTTCCCTCACTTTCAGTATAGATTTTTCCCGATATCTCACTTTTTTTTTAGTATTTCTTATGAAAAATTAGCCTGCCTTCCGTAATGTTCTCGAAAATTTAAAGTTAAGAAGCGTTTGAAGAAAAATAAAGGATATAGACCATTCCAGATGTTATAAAGATAAACGAGGCAGGTTGCAAATTGTACCTCCGAGTGCTCGAAGAATCGCTTCGTCAATTTGTTCTTTGCTGAGACCCCAGTCTTCGCCTTTTTTACGCAGTTCCTCGACTTCTTTTCGAAGAAAGATTCCCGTCACATTATTTGCCATCTTTATCGTTCTTCGTGACCACGATCAGCGATACGAATGAATCCAACACGACTCTCTGATATTCGCTTTCTGTGTGCTGCTCTTTTATAGTAACTTCTGTATGGAAAACTTATTACTAACAGGGGAGGGCTCATACTGGACATCACTGAAGCCACAGTTGTGACGAACTTGCGCCAGAAATTATACGACGTATTAAAGTATATGAGAAATATTTATTATTATTTCTTTTTTGATTAAGTCACAACTCAAGAAAAATTTTGTAGGAATAATAAGAATTTTCCTATTTTAGATCTCCTCCCCCAAGAAGTTTATATTCCTCTCAAAGCCACGCAGTTTTAAAGCGAGGCTAGGCGCGGACCCTAAGCCCAGGTCAGCTTCTCAAACTTTTTTTTATCTAAATTGTGGCACAGCGTACTTTCATTTCTTCTGACGCTCCCATCAATATGGCAGGTGTCGAAGAGCTTTACAAGC
Organism: Pocillopora verrucosa; assembly: GCF_036669915.1. Lineage (NCBI taxonomy): Eukaryota > Metazoa > Cnidaria > Anthozoa > Scleractinia > Pocilloporidae > Pocillopora > Pocillopora verrucosa. The sequence continues at coordinate 10,455,335 of NC_089319.1, read as the reverse complement.
AGTTTGGAATCCTTGCTGATGCAAACGAGAAAGCCGGAGAGGTGAGTTAGCTTCACTTTCATGAATACTTTCAATCCAACATGGCGCTGTTTTGTCACGTGGATTTGCATGTCAAGTTGTTGTTGTTTTTAGTTTTTTCACACACTCTTGTCTTAAACAGCACGAGGGAGCCTTTCTTCAAATTTTGGCTGCTGTAAAGGGTTCACAAGCGGAGAAGCGTCTGGCATCACAGTTTATAGCCAGATTTTTCAAGTTCTTTCCCAAGCTGCAGGAGAACGCTATAGATGCTATGCTGGATTTGTGCGAGGATGAAGACAACACAGTAAGACCCGTTAACTCATTGACTCCCAAGATATGAATAGTGATTCTTCATTCCAGCCATAATTCATTTCCTTGTTCATTTGCTAGGGATAATTTGGTGTTTATCAGAATGTTATTAGATTACTGATATATTACAAGCACTCTGATTGGTCAAAAACCTATAGTCTATTGTATGGGTGATGACAACAGGTGATGACAACAGAAACCTTATCAGTAAGAAAATATGGAAGCAATAGACCACACTTTCTATCGGTTTACCAAATTTATATATTAACCCACTTGGAATGTTGGGAGGACACTCAAAAGAAAACTTTTCTTGTGATCTTTTAACCTACCTTGTGGGTTATTAAGTCAAAAAACCAATGGAGCGCCATCTGTTACCTAAATATTTTCTTGCAGATAAGTTTTCTATTCTCATCACTTGTTCATGAGAAAATGCATTCAGATACATGTAGTGTAAAGCAGACCCTCCAAGTTGCAGAATGTTAAGTTTGTATACTTACAGGTACTATGTAGATTTTTTACCTAGTAAGTCAAGTATATTTTGTTTTATATAACCAGATCAGACGCCAGGCCATAAAAGGTCTGCCAGACCTCTGCAAAGACACTCCAGAACACCTGCCAAGAATAGCTGATGTACTTACCCAATTATTGCAGTCAGGTAAGTGTAAGAATGGGCATGTATTGAGTAACATAACAATTTTCTAACTAAATGTATAAAAAGGTAGTGATAATTTGAATTAAAGTGGATATGTAAAGTCTACATATTTTTGTCAGGTAACACCTAACAAATATATGCAGTTCTTGTGCTTTTAAATTTATATTGCATTTTTATGAGAATCTTTTGATACAAAAGCTTTTTTTTTTATCCTTGATCATTGTTTTGAAAGTTTTCTCAACCCTTAGATCCTGAGAAGTGACCAGCATGTGGTTTCTCCTTACAATATCACTCTGAATCACACATTAAAGTCATGAGATTAACAGAAATGATTGCCAACTAAAGAAGCTCTTGATTGTTAAACAAATTCTCCTTGTTAGTATCTTAAAAAATGTATAAAGAAAAGTATGGAGAATATGCGTACTGATGTTGGGGTGTAAAGGGTCAAAAAGCTAAAGGGGTTCATATAGGGTGATCTAAACTGTGCCTTGTAAACATTTCTTTCTCAGAGGATCCAGCAGAATTAACAATTGTCAGAAATGCTCTCACATCACTGTTTAAAATGGAACCAAAAGGTAAGTTTTGCAATTAAAATCCCTTTTCCCTCTCCCCCTCTACAGTAGGGCTTCAATGCCATTTGAAATGCGACAGTGGTGCTATAAGATGAAACAAATAAGAAATGTTGCCCCATTGTAAAGTATTGAAAAGGATGAAGCTTGACAGTATGTTATACTTAAAAAAAGGGTTAGATAAAAATTATTCAAGCATCTGTACTGTGTATTTTCCCATTTTTCAGATGAATCATAATTTTTGTACAAAGAAAATCACAAATAAAGCTAGTTTGACTGACTTGAATTCAATTTTTAAACACTTTTGATAAGTTTTGATCTTCTTATTATTTTGTAATTTTTGCAAAACCTCTTTCATGGTCCAGGAACAATTGGAGGACTGTTTTCACAAATTCTCAGTGGAGAGGAAGCATCAAGAGAGAGTGCTATCAAGTTTTTAAGTAGTGCTGTGGAAGAATATGGCAAGAAAGTGTTACATCCCTCACCTGAAACTGAAGAATACTTAGTTGAAGAGATAAAAAAGGTCAGATGGTCAGGCTTGCTTTAACTACAGGTTCTTGGTTAGCAATGTTGTATTGGCAGTTAAGAAATTCACATTGATTCACTTTTGTGAAACTAAAATGAAAGTTATTAATGTTAACAACCAGTTAAAAGGTAAATATAGTATCAGAAGGTGTTAGAACTTAAAGTATAAAAACACAGCATTGGTGGATCAAGAGGAACCCCTCCCCTCTTCTTGTCTGTTTTTATTACCACATGTACTTGTCTGACACCAAAATTATTGCAACCACAGGATTGGATGTCACTCCTTAATTTGAAGTATTTCATATTTACTTGTCTCAAAACATTTCCTAAATTATGACTAGAGTGTGTATAAGAAAAAGCAAAAACAAAAAAAACTATTCTGTGTTTTTTACAGTGTAGTTCAAAAGTTGGAAAACCCCCCCCCCCCTCCCCCACTTCCAACTGATAATAAAGTGGTTTCATTTTTGCATTTGATTGATTCAGAGGGTTGAACAAGTTTTCTCAACAAGCCATAGAGCATAGTAGAGCAACAGAAATGCAATCCTGGATGGCTTTTGACCCTTCTTTGAAAAGTGCTATAATTACACTTGTACTTATCCCAGTATGAAATGCAGTGGTCAGGGATGATAATCTCTCGGCTAATAAAATGACAGACAGCATGCATATGTATGTTGGTGCCATTATTTGAAGAAAGTGGTAAACAACTGCATTGTTTTCATTGTTGTACTGGTCATGATGTTTTCATCCTCTTCATTCTGAGATCACAGCCATTATCTGGATAAACAGAAAGTTCACATTGTCATATTGTTACTAATTTTGTCTGTTTCTTGTTTTGAAATGATTGACTGTTTCATTGCAGGCTATGGCAGATGTAACTGGTGAAGAATTTCGCACATTTATGACCATTCTTTCCTCATTAAAAGTAATGGGCAGTGCACACCAAGAACTTGCAGATATAGTTGGAGAACAGGCTGAACTAAGCCAACCATTCCAGGTAAATCTCTACTTTATATCTTGATCCAAGATCTGGGTGTAGCCAAATATAATAATATAATCAATATAGCCAAATTTAACTTGGAGATACAAGTCTGAAATAAAGTATCACTACAACATGTTAACTTATAGGTTAAAAGGATGCTGCATTGTAAATGCATATTTAAGACATTATTTATTTTTAACTGTTGATCTTTTCAATCTAACAACAGTTTTAAGTGTGACCAACTGCAGTGTAATTGAATTTGAAGGGTTTTTTACTTAAGATGATATATAGTTTACATAAATTGTATTTTGATCTACTTTAACTTTCAGCCTGGAGATGCTGATATTGTTGACAGGTTCATTTCATGCGCCAGACAAGCAATTCCATATTTTGTGGTAAGTTCCTAGAAACTATCACAGCAGGAGAGCCTTGTCTCAGAGTGACTACAACTGTAAGAGGTTTTGAGGTTGACTTCTTTCAGCTTTAGAGGTCCTTTTCTTTTGTATCTGAGGGAAAGTCCAATTGTCAGTTACATAGCAAAGTTTACTATCACATTGCTAGACTTCCAGACTGAATACAGTCAACTATAGGCTCCAAAAGAAAACCATGAATACCGTCCTTTTTGAAATTGTAATAAAGCAGTCAGCCTTATGCTGTATGTGTAAGGCAGTTTTGAAGCATCTTGTTGTCATTTTTTGCATATGGTTTCAGGAGAGAGAGGGAGAGAGAGGGAGAGAGAGTGTGTACCTCTTGTGTCATCAGTCCCATCAGATGGTTTTGATGCAAGGAGGAATTCTGAGGGAATGTTTTCTCTTTTTTTCTGTAGAAAGGAGCTTCAGCCCAGACATTTTTCACTTACTTTGTTGAGAGTGTTTTACCAAAGCTGAATGAGGTGGTCACTTCTGATGGTGAAGATGTCAAGCTAGAGATATTGAAATTGTGTGCAGAAATGTCACCGCATGGTTTGACAGATGAAAATATCAAAGCAGCTATAGAACCTGTCTACAACTTGCTTTTGGTAAGGTGTTTCAGAGGCAGTGGCTTGAATTACGGTCAACTCGCCGACGGACCAACTCACCGACGCCAACTGGCCGACGTATAAAATCGAGTAGAGACGTCAGCGAGTTGGTCGTCAATCCAATACAACTTATTAGAAGCTAAACATACAGAGAAGTAAACGATATTTAGTAAAAAAACACTGGTGAACATTGGTGAACATCTAACAGAAGCTGAAACATTGGTGAACGAGTTATTGTGCGACAAAAACACCGTAAAGACTCATCATGTCAATTGCTCAGATTTTTTAACGAAAACTTGGCTTTCTAGACGAGATCTTTAGTAAAAAGAATTTCTTTTTATTTGCAACAAAGTTTATAGGGATCTTAAGGCGAATAAAGCGAAGTAAACATCACCAATGACTCACACAACTCATTGGCGTCTACAGCCAATTTTGTTCATTGGCGATGTTAACGTCGCTTTATTCGCCTTCAGACTACTTTATTTACCAAATATTGTTTACTTTTCTGTATGTTTAACTTCTAATAAGTTGTATTGGATTTGAGACCAACTCGCCGACGTCTCTACTCGATTTTATACGTCGGCAAGTTGGCGTCGGCGAGTTGGTCCGTCGGCGAGTTGACTGGTTACCAGTGGCTTTCTGTTCTTGTTTTGGCTAATCATTCAAATGGTATAAATTGCCTGTACTAGGAAGTAAAATTTAATGTAAAGACTTGACAACCCTCACACCTTTGGAGGTGGAGATAAATTATTGTATCTCAGGGTACAGATACATGTGTCTCTGCGCATTTCATGAAGGCTTTCCTTTGCTTCACCTGTACCCACTTTAACTTCTGAGTTTATTGGCAATTTTTTAGGTTTAGGTAGTTAAAAATCTGAGTTAATTATCACGAGAGAATCAAAAAATTAGTCATTTACATGTAGTTGAAGATTGCAACAAAGGGTTTACAGTACAGTTATTTTGTTTTCCTTATGTCTGCCCCACATTGTGAGAAAACCCCATTGAACACGAGACCTGATACATGCTTTTATGTGTGAAAATCAAACTGTTTAAGCTATTGATCCTGGATTTTAGCTAAAACTCTCTTGGTCAGCCAGGCTCACAATTGAAAAAAAAAAAACTCTGTCAGGGTTAAGTGTCTTGCCATTAGTGAATCATTACTCAGTCATTGCTTTATCCAGAGCCAAGACTACCAGTGTCCTTTCTATAAGCTGCAATTGGTGGCATAAGCACACGAGATGCTGTAAATAATAATTTTTCCCAAAGAAGACTGATTTTAGAAGTTCTCTTTTAGTTAGGAAGCTTTTCCTCCTCCCTCTCTCCCTCCCTCCCTTCCTCCCTCCATCCCCCAAATAATGTTGAACTCCCTCTGATATGTTAAAAAACTCAAAATTGTATGGGAAGGGTTATGTGTAGGTGGACACCATTATATACAAAGACTTTTTCAATTTCTATAAATAATTTTCTCATTCATAGAAAATTTAAATGCTGGTGGTCACTTTTCATGCATGGATGATTTTATTTTTCTTTTGACTTGGTGACAGTGAATGATTGCTGATATTTTCATTGTCTTCAAAAAGTATACCTTGTACAAAATTCATCCACAGGAATACATGCCATTACCTCCTGGTGATGAAGAGGAAAAAAGTGCTGAAGAAAACTCTGAACCAAAGTTCCAATTTTCCTATGTTGAATGCCTTATTTCTACATTTCACCAGCTAGCAAAAAAGGTAAACATGTACACAATGTATGTGTAGCTACCACTTCAGTGATTTTTGTTAAGATTTCCCTGTATTAGCCTGGAGTCTTTTTTAAGACTTAAAAGTGGACTATGGCCATTGGAAATTGAAATTGGTATCTTTGCCCTGCCATATATCTGTTGCACCTGGTTAGTGTTAATGTTACATTCAGGTGATTTTTGCATTTTATGTGCTGAGTGGTCAAGGGCAAAATTGTTAAAGACATATTGCTTTGGAATTTGGCTACTGAAGTAGTGGCCTAGTTGTGAAGAGCTGTTACTACCAAGAGCAATGGGAAACAAGGCAGTGTTATGGGAGTTTGAGTAAGTGAATAGCTAATGACTAGAAATGCTTTTCATGGAAGATGGTCATTAGTTTGAGTTGGGGCAGAAGCTCAAGTTAGCTAAATACAATTCGGTAAGGTTCCAGTATGGTGGATTGGTACAATATAGTTTTAAGTAATACTTCTTATTGTATTACTGAAAGTTACTTGTTGTTATCTCCTTCTCTCCCTCAGAACCCAGAGTTTTTGACCGACACAACTGCCGCAGAGCGCCTGAAAGATTTTCGACTTAGGTAAACAATAACAAACCATATGTTGTTGTGCTTTCTTTTTGTCTAATTGTTGCATAGAACTCGCTTTGAAAAATGATTTCATAATTGTGATAATTGTTTTATAACTTCAGTGACTTTTCAATTAGGTCACTTTTACAAAAAGTATAACACCAATGTGTTTAAATAATGCTTAGTGGTATCTGAGTAGAATTTCAAAATGAAATTGTGTGTTGATTGACGGGGAATGTGTTTGATAATTCTTGTCCTACAGTATATTTATGACAAATGAATCTATACTCACTGTTATTGGTTATTGAATAAGTGTGTTTCTCTGAACTTTGTATTTTACAGGCTTCAATACTTTGCTCAGGGCTGTCAAGTGTATATAAAACAACTAAGATTATCGCTGCAAGGCAAGACTGGTCCAGCGCTTCAAGAGGAGGAAAATAAAATAAAAATTGTAGCTCTCAGAACGACTACTAACATCAACGCTGTCATCAAGGTATTAACGAATATGAATGTATGGATATTGTAAGTGTGAACTGCAGATTAATAGTGGTAATTGAACTGAGTGGAGTGCAGTTTGGGCTGAAATCATATGTGTGATTTCAAAATCAAACAAGCGCACAGTGCAAGTTCAATTTGAAATCACAAGTATGATTTTAGACCCAAATTGCACGGCACAAGGTTCAATTACCACTTTATCACATCCATTTTGAAATCACCTAAATACAGGACTTGGTCAGTTCAAATATTTTATTGATGCAGTACTGAGCTAGTTTGAAATTAAATTCATCCAATTTTTTGGGGGGAAAAACAAAAGTTTTGGAAACAAAGGTTGCAAAATTTGCCACATGATACTCTTTGTCTTTCATTTTCCTGCAATTAGATTGGTTACTTTATACAAGCCTTGAAATCTGATTGGTTGTTTTGTTTCCAGTGTAGCCTCCTCATTGGCAGGGAAAAGGGGGGAGGGGGAGGGGGGTGAGGGGGGAGGGGGAGGGGGGAGGGGGGTGAGGGGTGAGGGGGGAGGGGGGTGAGGGGTGAGGGGGGAGGGGGGAGGGGGGAGGGGGTATTAGCTTGAAATGACAACACTTTTTTGGGACCAGTCAACATAAAAGCTGTGGGTCAGGGAAAGTAATCCGGGATTGCTTTGGTTTTTAGTTTTCTTTTGTGGTTTGTATAGTCCTGTACGCGTAATAGAATTTTGTTCTCCTTCTCTCTACTTTTCCTCATTTTTTTATCGTATCGTTAAGTGTCTTATAAGTTCAACAAGGGCCTTGAAATGATGTGTCAAGTTTAGGCAAGGAGTGCACTGCAACCCTTCATCCATTACTTTGTTTCTTTTGTTGTAGGATCTGTTTCACAATCCACCTTCCTTCAAAAGCTCCATTACGTTATCGTGGAAACCACCAGTAAGTAAATTTTTGACACAATTTTTTTTTTCGGTAGCTCGGGTTTAGAATGCATAAGCTTTTGTGACGTGTTTTGACGGTTGATTTTTATTTTATAGGCGAAAACACAAGCGTCGACACTAACATCTCCAAAAGATTCGAAGGACACAGTAGTAGATGAGAAGTAAGTTTGAAAACCTTTTAAAAGAGTATTTTCCCTTAATTTCTTCACATCTTTTGTAACACTTGCAAATAGACGTAGTGCGCGGCGTTGTTTGTGACCTGATTTGGGCTGGGAGGTACCTCTTTGTTTTGGCTTTAGGGTCAGGCTTACCGTCTAATGTCAGAATTCAGTAACAGAGGTTTGAATAACTTTATCCATGAGCTGCTGCCGATGGTAATATGGGTTACCTCAACCATTTCGTCATGTATTGTAGCAGTTAGGCTTGCCGTGGCCCATTTCTTCGCTTTGTGAATTGTGGGAGAAATGTGTCTTGTCCACTGTGACCTGGCCGGGGCGAGGCTCGATCCTGGACCTTTGGGTACAGAGTCCAGTACGGAGATCATCCCATTTATCACTGTGCCACAGCGCCTTTCACTTCACGGGAAAGGAACAAAACGGATTGCCACATTCCATATCCTTAAATGAGAACATTGAAATCATTCAATATCGTAACATTTTTATAGATAATGATAGCGAACTAGAAATCGCCAAAGCTTCGATGGGGTGGTACTAAGTCCCACTACTGGAGGCTGTCTATAATGACGCGCTAAAACTTTGTGTCCTTTTTTTTCTCAGGCGAAAACGCGCTGGTATTACGCCAATCAAGTTCGACCTTCCACCAGAGACGAAGTCACCTAAAAAGTCCAAGCCGAGTACAATCTCTGTGTACACTCCCCCCGGTCGCCGAGCAGGAGCGTCCAATGGCGTCGTCAAGGGTCAGACCATGCCTGACGGTGGTAGGGGTCGGGGATTTCGACAAAGAGGCCGCAACCGAGGGCGAGGGAGGGGCTGGAGAGGAGGCAGATCTTAGATCATTTATTCTAGAACGTCCCACACATGTGAAGTACAGACACCATTTTACTGAAATCATCTTAAGATATTTTTACAGTTGTCTTCGCCAGAAATTGCAACTGACAGAGGACTTGGTCCTGAAAGTTTATTTATGGAGTTGACTATAATAATTGTAATAGTTCTTCCTTTGTTTTAAAAGCTTTTTAATTGACCTTGTGACTTTCAAGGCATGGTTTTACCCCTCTAGGAAACATTCATCTCCGTCTTGTTCGATCAGGGTATTTTTTTTTCAGCCAGATAACTTCGTATTCCCCCTCCTAACTCTTATTGCCTGGAAGGGAACTTTTTCCTCTGAGCGGGTGTTTAGGGGAGGGGAGGGGAGGGTTTTTTGTAACGGAGCATACTTGCGATGATGGAAAACTCACTCTGAAGTAAAGATCGTGTCTTGTCGAGCGTTATTTTTTGATAGAGATACTTGAGTTCCTGTATAACAGATATTTCTTTTAAATGTATTGTTTTTCCGAGTGTAAAACTGAGGACACACGAGCTTTACAGATGCTTGTCAGGTGCCTGATTACTCCCAACAAAACAAGCCTTTGAGGCTCTGACTCAGCCTAGGGTCTTAGTCATTATTTGATCTGTAAACTCTTCTTGCCCGTGTGATTCAAAGATTCGCAGCTTACCCTGAACGTATTCTGTGAAATTGTAATTAAAAGCCGTTGTTTCTTTTCTTCCTGTCTTGCGTCTTCATATTTTGCCACACGAAATGGTTTGCGTTTGTGTCAGGATCCAGAAATCACCATTCCGACGCAAATTTTCCTCACTTTGATATTCTTTGCTAACCTCGTTCCCTCGATCCCTTTCGCGCTCGTTCCCATGCTCGCTTTAGGGAGTTACGCAGAAGCGAAAGTCTGGGATCGAATTTCATCGCATGCGGTGACAATTCGTTCTCTTTCACAACATTTAATTCACACTAAAGCTTCATAAAATACAATAGCTGGGAGATGAGAGATTTTGAGTGTAGAATTAACAAAAGGGGGAGGGGGTATCTGGGAGTAAGGCTGACCTTGGTAGCAGTAATTGTCTGGAGATGCGGTATGCTTTCTACTTGGCAGGCATCTTAAAAGTATTCCGTTCGATAAAAAAGTAGAATAACACTCCTCAGATCTCTTACAGAAAGAGGCATGCACTTAGATTTTCTTCATTTGGTTTCTCTCGTCAACAAATAGTTGAGGTGATGAAAACAATTACTACGAGTTAGTTCCCTTTTTTTATGACACGTAAAATTCGCCAAAAAATGAAGAAGAGTTGACCTCGCCCTGCCTTCTCGCTCATCTCCTTTTTTTTTGGGAGACAGCCTATCGTTACCTTGTTGTGACGTCGTGGGGAGTCACTCGGAAAACCTCGCAGAGTGGGAAGCACTAAAAATCCGAAATCTTAAAAGCTGCTCTTCTATTGTGCGTCTGCTTTGTTTTTACAACATCTACAAAATTTTCCCGTATGTTAAAAAAAGAGCCTTGTGCTTATTTTCTCGTTTGTCTGTGTTTTCAAACCTTGGAAACTGACGCTAAGCATGGACGTTAGGTTCGAAATAAGAGATAACGTTCTTAGTCAGGAAACACTTACGAATGGGAAAATACGTAAAGGACTGACAAGAACTTTAAAAGAAGATTCGTGACTTTAACTACACCACACAAGGACTACAAGTTTACCGACGTCTTTCTTTCACTTCGTCACTGCTGCACCTAACGATTTTCCAGAAACAGTATCTAATTTTCATCTTGTTTATGTCTACCTCGTAATCGTTTAGCTGTTTCAGAAATCATGTTTTATGGTTTCCATAGCTTGTGTGAACGAGATATTATTGTTAGTGTTTACGTTGGTATTGTAAAGGTACCACCTGGCAGCCACGAACTTAAACCTGATAAAGTAGAAAAAACCATGATGACAAACGGCTGTATCAGAGAACATAAGGAGATACCAGACGCCTGGAGACGTCAACGTGGATGTGTATATCGTTTTCTACGGTTACTCTGGTTTTACGTGGAAAATAATATATTTGATGCTAACTCTTTAAAATGAAGGAATAAAATCGAAAAATTAAAACAAGAAAAATAAGTCCACAACACCGGAAAATATGCGCAGTCACCCTTCCAAGTAGTAACCCAAGCCGAAAGGACTTACTGCAGTTGGAAGCAAAAGCATGTGATTAACAAGCACATACCTAATTTCCATATCTGACTACGACCACGATCAAGCTACCTTTTTAAGTGGTCTGCCACAGGTATCCCACTTAGTAAGAAAAATATAATGGTGGACGTATGACCATGACTATTTTCCGGTTTAAAAGAAAAACAATCATGTCGATGCAATTGCTGGTTGTCCGGTGTTAGTAGTACTCCACAAAAGAATAACGCCTTTCGCGCGCGCATCTTGAATAGCTCGGAAGTGAGTGGCAAGTATCATTTACCTCTGAGCAGTTTGAGAAACAAATTCGCGGATTTAGAGTTTGTTTTCTGGCCAGTTTTCGAAACTTTGACAGAAATTAACCATTTTATGGATCCTTGTGTGTTATATAGTATACCTTTTCCCCTCGGCGTCCGTTGAAGTGGTGAATATTTACCTTGTCGTGGGTGAACAATCGTTTATTGTCCAGTGTCGGAGGCACCTGCCTTTAGTCAGTGTAAGATTTTGATAATGACCACTACACCTTCCTCTATTAGATGGAAAGTTTATCTTAATTTTAAACTTATGACTGAATACAATCGATCGCTTGTTTCTTTGAAAGCGTTTTTTTTTTTTTTTTTGCCTTTCGGACTGTCTTAAACCTTTTATTCCCACTCTTAGAAGACAGTAGTATTGATCCTGAATTTTCAGGACTGGTCCTCCCCCAAGAAGCGATTTTTTTCGCTCATTATTTTCCGTCCTCTCACTTTTTCTTCATTCAATAACTCAAGTTTCTTCGTGGTTTTCAAAAGCCTTTTGAGTGGTTTTGTCGGTTTTTTGTACAAAGTACTTGAAGGTGTTACACTGATTGAAGAACAGGAGAACGTGTGATCAATTCAATTTATTTCAGTTACATAAAGCAATTTTAATGAAAAATTCGTTTATCTAAGTCCTTTTGTGAGGTAAAATACTCAAGTTAGCCTGATTACTCGTGGCTCTTTATATTGGGTATTCAACGACACAAACTGAGGACTAACAAGGTTACACAAATCTGTCAAAACCAAAAACCCCATTTTTGCAATGTATAGGCAACAGCAAAAATTTTACGAACAAGGCCACTTTACCTTCGAAGCAAACAATTCACAATAAATGCTTCATTTCCCTCAATAAAAAACGAGGATAACTTCCGTAAATTATGGTAGTAATTGAATTTTCAAGGTTTGCCGACACTGGTTTCTTGATTAGAAAGGCATTTGATTGAAAAAAGGGACTAAGCCGAAATCTGCCTCAGATCAACTTCACTTGTTTGAAAAGGCTCCATCTCGGTGCTTTCGAGCGAAGCTCTAAGAATTCACCTGAGAACGCCTTCTGTGTAAACTGATTATTTCCGGCGAGTGGACTTCAAACACTCGCATTGCATATCATAGATTCACACAAAGTTATTTTATTTGTTATTGATTGTTAGTTATACCCAGCTTGATAATCACCGACAAGTGTGAACAAAGTTGTCAAGAAATTTTTTTCATTTACTTAAACACAGAAGATTAGTAAGAATACTCTGTCAGTATTTTCCTTCTCTTCCTTTTCCTGAGGGAATCGAAAAAGAAAAATCATGACATGAATGAAGCGTCGCTAGGATAACAACCTATTTTTCGATAAGAATTTACTTCATCTCTAAAATAAAAGCAGTGTTCTTCACTACATTCATATGTAGATTTTTGCCCCCATTGAAGTACATTCACAAAGCAATTATATTTATACATGATTGAAAATGTTCTTTGTTTGTACAGCCTTAAGTTAGTGTTCGAAAAACGTTCTTGTATTTAGTCCAAGGGCTTGTCTTTATCAGCTGACAACAACTCTAGCCGTTCGTGGTATAGATCAAGTTGCAGTTTTTTGCAAACTCACGAAAAAGTTTGACAAAACTACTCCAATTGTTTGACAGAGCTTGAGAATATGATAAACAACTTTACTGCGTCAAGGTCACCTTGCCGAGCCATGCCAGGAAATTTGTCCTGTTCTGGGCCACAAATACCGCCACCCGAGGATGTTACCTCGCTTCTCTCTTTGCAAGAAATCCTTCACCCGATTTTCACAGTAGTGGAGTTCAGCGTACTCTGTTTCGCTTTCTTAGGCAATCTTTTGATTGTGTTAACGATCCTTTCGAACAAGAAAATGCATAGTCTGGTACATATGTTTCTCCTCAACGTGGCCATCGCAGATTTTTTATTTTCTGTACTGAACATTGCCGGACATGCCCGAGAACATCTACTGCCCGAAAAGGCTCTTAAAGAAACATTTTGCATATCTTACAGACCTATAGTGGCGGTACGCTTCGTCGCCTACGCTGTATCAATGTTTTGTCTTACAGCGTTAAGCGTTGAACGCTGCTACATGATATGCTCGCCACTAAGAGCGCAATTTGCAAGTGCTGCTGTTGTGAAGAAGCTCAAAGTTTCTGTCATGCTGTTGATTTGGATCATGGCTCTTGCAATATCTGGTCCGTTAGGCCTGTGTCAAGTAACAGTCACCAAGACCTTTGCTATCTTCCTCGCACTCGCCATGCACGTGGTTCCTTTGGTGATCATTACTTTAGTGAATGTTAAGATGATTGTTGCACTGAAACGGAACGCTATCAGCGAGATAAGTGCGATGAACGAGGACACCAGGGGCAGGGTACAAAAGTTGCTGATAACTCTTATCTTGAGCGTTGTAATCTTTTGGAGCCCGTATCATTGCCTGTTTTTATACTTTGTCTTCACTGGGGCACCTTCATCGCCTGTAATGGAGATTAAACTCACTATAGCCAATAGAGTTGGGAACTTTGTGGCTTATTTTAACCCACTTCTCAACGCTCTTATCTATTACATATTTTCCAAGGAATTTCGTGCAGGATTGAGCACTTTGTTAGGACGTTTCAGATGCAAGCCTGGAATATCCATAAAAACTTCTAGGCCTTCTAGGCAAGTGATTAGTCGATACAGATCGAGAAAGGATGAACCGCACTTTACCTCAACTACATTGAACGAGATTAATTTTCAACATGAATATACAACAAAGTCTACAACAACACTAGAAGGGATAACAACACAGTTTTAGCGCATAAGAGGCAGTTTCAGCCGTTTGAAGTCAGGCGATCTCAGTGAGATGTGATTGTTGGAAATTTCAAACCGATAAGATATGGTCGGATTACCAACTGTTCACTGATCTTTGGAAGACTTTGCGTGACGTGACTTTGCGTGACAGGAGATTTTGCGCTTCAGCATGCTATATTCGACATTCCAAATGTTTAACAGACCCTTGGAATCTCTCTCCTATTCCCCGACTAGTCACTTCTTGCCTCATCGAAAAGTGATTGGAGCCCTGACCTTGGCCTTGTTTTCGACTTATGGAGACTTAGAACAAACCCAAGGAGCACTGACATTCTTGTATAAAATAATTTTGATATCGTTACAGGTGAACCCGATCTGTTAGTGATGTCGCACCTCTGGATTGGATTCGTGGTGGTGGTCTTGATGTTTGGTTAACCAGAGCGATTATTGCTTTGACTATTTTGAATTTACGACTACCTGTATTAGATTTAAGGCCAGCACGGTCAACTGAGTTAATTCAAAAGTTTTCAATTAAATCGCATATAGCTTTTAACAAAAAAATTTTTCAGCAACTGCACGAAGCAGTAAAATGACACGAATTTGACACACTAGCATAACGTAACTAAGCAGCTTCACCCTCTGTGATTTGGGGAAATTTCACTTTCCAAAAGCAACATGACTTCCGACAATGACCAACTCGTGTAGCCTGTTAGAATTTGGATTTATGACGCATGCTAGCCGCCATGAGAACGAGCCGTGATGTACGTTTTTTCAGTCCTTTTTTTTTCTCGCTCACCTCGGTATTGCAGCTTCGAATTCGCCTTTCATTTACTGTATAGTGATTCTTCCAATACGAGTCGCTTTTACGGGCACCAGGACCTCTGGATGAAGTAAATTCTACGCTCTCACTCGACCTTTATGGTTTTACTTTTGAAGTTTCCTTTATTGAATTTTCTATGCTTCTGGTTGTTTCTTTGCCCTAAGAAAAAAAAACTATAGCTTTTTCGGCCTGTGGTTATAACTGATTTCTTGGATAAGGTTTGGATATGGTGTCACAAGTAGAGTGAAATTGATGCAGTTCGGAAGTCCATTTCGGATCGCGGAAAGTAGGAAGAATGATCGTTCGAAATCACCCTTTAATAGACTAACGTGGAAAGTGTTTCATTAACACGCCTTTTCGACGAACTTCAATTTTGAAGTTACGTAGCTATATGCTTCTGTTACAAAACAATGATGAAGAAAATGACCAGATAAATGATGGTTTAGTTTAGATGGAATAATTGTAGATACAAACGCTGATGAGGTAAGCGGGGATGATTGTTGTATAACAAGAGATTAT
Organism: Pocillopora verrucosa; assembly: GCF_036669915.1. Classification (NCBI taxonomy): domain Eukaryota; kingdom Metazoa; phylum Cnidaria; class Anthozoa; order Scleractinia; family Pocilloporidae; genus Pocillopora; species Pocillopora verrucosa. The sequence goes on along the minus strand of NC_089319.1, from coordinate 10,439,965 downwards.
CAACTGTTTGTATTCTCTTATATATAATTGAAATATTTACGATGCATTGTAAGTCTCGGTGCTAAGACGAGGAGAGCAACACTTATCTGACATTGTAATTCACATTTGAAGGTCATTCATTGACAGTTATACTTTGGTGAAATAGGGTAACAGGCTGATTAAACTTAATCATCCGTGCAAATAATAACTTGCTCCACGAAACGCATATGTTGGAAATGGAAATTTGAATTTGCCGCATGGAAATTGCGGCAACTACACACTACAATTTACCCAATGCAAGGAAGTGGCACAGTCGATTAAGATGACGATCCACAGTGTGGCTAATGGAAGGAATTCTTTTCCCTTCCATATTGTGGTTTCTCGGAAATGCCAGAGCAGTCACAACCAACCTGAACGAGACAAACAATGGCGCTACTCGAGATATTTTGTTCTAAAGGGTAAGTTGCATCAAAAGCTCAATACCCACTTGTGCCATTTCCATATATGTCCACCTGTATCGAGCTTTTGGCAAGCACGCAAGGCCACAGGAGTAGGAGGCCCGTATCCCCCCTCTTTTTTGGAAAAAATATCCTCCCCAGATCCCCTGCTGGGATGAGTCCACGGCCCATCATTAAACACCCGGAGCTGTGCTATCCATAGTGCCCCTCAGTTTAAGATTTGCTCCCACGCGCCTGGTGCGTACACGGTAAGGTCAATCTGAGATTTTCAAGGTAGACCAAACATAGCAATTAGGGAAAACAATTATGAAACTTCCTGAATCAAAACACAAGCGAACTCCCCGAGGCGCATGAAAACCACGACTGACTAATGCCCCATTCACACCAAAGCTTAAACATGTTTAAAAGTTGTTTTGTTAAACACAGTTTAATTTTTTTTTCTTCATAGAAACTATTTAGCCGAATATTTTTGACTTGAATGTAGCACATTGGAAATGCAAGTTAGCAAGTACTTGAATCCAATGGAAAATCAAGTTTTTCAGTTCTCTGTTTATAATTTTCATTCAATGAAAACCAGTTTAACAAAACATGTTTTGCTGGTGTGAATGGGGTATAAGTCGTGATTGGTTTTAATTTTACATCTGCTGGTTGAGCGGATGACATAATTTTTCTGGATCAATCCACTTAGTCGAGACAAAGTAAAGGTCCATATAAAAGGGCAAAAATGTGGCCAAAAGATTACTCATTGGTATTACGCTTCGTCTTGCTGTTGTTGTCGTTGTTTTTATGTTTTTGCGTTCAGACTGTTTTCAAAATTTGAGGTTTTTGTTCTCTGTTTTATTTTTCCTATATTTATTGCCACAAAAATTAAAATCCTCGACCTGGAAAACTTTTCCCTTAATAGAGAAGAGTTGTTCCGTAAGTTACAACTGCTTCAAAAAAAATTTTGCAGGAGAAAATAGATAAATATAACGCAGGTAAGAGAGGTATCTTTCCCCGTCTGTTGAGGTACAGGATTCATGTTATCCAGCCTGCAAACACAATCAGCCATGTTTTCATTATAGTAAAATACGGACATACAGACTGCAGCTCTACGCTTTCAACGACGGATGTACATCATTTCTCTTTCACTGCTTTATGTCCACTGTCAGCAGCAACAACAATTAGCATAATAGTCGTTCTTCAAACCAACCCCTTCGATTTATGAAAGTAATAGCCGGGCAAAGTTTATTTTTATAAACCCAAATTTTCAGTCATAACTTCCCAGCTCAGTTTTTTTGTTTCATTTGTTCAGCAATTAAGTAGAAAGACTGTAGTAAATTTTGTCTGTATCACGAAGAGTTTACGTAAACCTGTAAGCGAACGACGCGCTCGTCTTGCGGACTCTTCAGCCTCTTTACTGACCAGGTTGCTGAAGGTGATCAGAAATTTGAATATTTACTTTCTACGAATAATACTTAGTTTGATTATGAAGTGAAATAAAAATTTTGCTTTTGATAAGTTGACTTTAAAAGAACTACGTTGACTATAACAGAGCTAAGTTGTGGAATCGACGATTTTAATATATTCCCTCTATTTGCCTTCTTTACGCGACGTTTAATTTGCATAAAGAAACATGTACAGAGCCGTTAATTAGTGAAGAACGACGATCGGATTGAGATGATGCCAAACCAAAGTAGAAATAAGTCTCAGAACGGTAAGAACGTCACATCTTTTTCATCATGACTTTGTTAATTTTATGACAGATTTAAAGCGAACAATGGATGGTGATTGTGATTATGACTTTGACCTTTTAGAGCGGTACACGTTCTTCTGAATAACCTATATCAGTATCGAAGAATTCGTCATTCGGACTCGAGAGCAAAATCTTCGAATCTAACAATGTCAAACACTGTGACTTCATTCTCAAGACAGGTGAAGTGCATTTCATGTAAAAAATGTTGACCTTTCCTACGGGATCGATTAAAAATTGTTCACTGAAAGCTTTCTAAAGCCAAATCTGTTTTTAACCTTGATGGCTACCTCTACTCAATTAAAGGAAAACGTTCATTGTTATCTAAACGTAATTTTGCCGTTCCATCGTAACATTCACTCGACAGCTATGTTAGTAGAACAAGTCGCAGTTTCCATTCCGTGCATTTCATATATTTCCAAAACAACGTTTCAAAACATGTAGAAAAATAACAATATTCATATGAAATAATTTTCAATCGATATCTATTTTCATGTAAACTTTCACACGTGTTTCAGAGAGTAGTCATGAAACTTAGACGTTTGCTCTATGACGTACTTGGTGGTATATTCCAAAATGTTCCAATTCGACAAGAAAACGTGGCAACAACGCGAATTATGAGGAATGATTGGTGCTTCACCTAGTGAGGAATCACAATTTGCTTCATTTTCAAAGTTATAATAATAATCGGTGTCGAGTTTTTTTCTTATGAGCGAGAGATGTTTCTTGACCAACTAATCCGTCACAAATTCGACTCATGCGTTCCGTTTTAAATCACGAATATGTCTCATTAAGTAAATTTACCGAAAGTTATCGCGAGGCTACCATTGTTCATTAGTTACAATTCAAACGTTGACAATGACCAACCGCTGTAAAACTCACTTTTTTTAGTCAGTTATTTTGCTCAGTTTTAAAATTTGCGATGCAAGTGGCGTGTAAAGTGCAAAATACCCAGCAGTGTTCGGCTACTGTCTTGGTTTGGGTTGAAGTTGGGGATAACAGTTTTACTAGGTAGAATTTGGCAGTTCGTTTGTCCAATTACAATCAAGTTGGCGAGTGTGAAGATAACACTTTTGGCGGGGACGCACTATAACTACGGTGCAGGAACGGAAAATCGCCACCATTTCCTGGTTTGATCTTACTACGGACGTCAAGGATCAATCTTAGCTAGGTTTTAACCGAAGTTCATTCTAGTTCGTTTTGAACTTTGACATGGAGATCAGTGCGGGTAATAGAGTAAACCTCAACCGACAAAGTAATCCATGCAATCACAAAACCTTCACAATGAACTTAAGCATTTTCCATCGAGCACGTGATTTTATTCTTCTACAAATTTACATTGTTTGACAGAAACAGTAAAGAAGCAAAAAATGTGTCCTTGAAATCCTGCAATTTTTACTTAAATGTTCCAACTTCCATTATAAATCGGAAAACACCAACTAAGAGAAAGGATATTAAAATTTACAGCTTCTCGAACTAGAAATAAGGTCTCTAATTAAGATAAAGCAACGGAGGAAGTAAAGGTGAGAAACTTAATTAAAATTTCCACTTATTCCCGAGATTGTGGTGTCACGTTGAAGCAAGCGACAGCATGGAAAATTATCCAATGAATAGAATCTAATTGCGAGCGCGAGTTCAGCTGCAACCCTCTCATGAGAACGGCGAATATTCGAGAACGGAGTTGTTATTACAGATATTTAAATACCAGTGTCAACTTCGATATTGAACAAAAGCATTGATGTAAAAGTGTACAAAGAATCGGAAACGTACGAAGCACTTTGTCGACTGCCTAGATTGAGATCTCCAGTTGCTAATTAAAAGGAACTACTGGTGGTTTTTCTTCTCTGAAATTTCAAGATATCAAAACGATAAACGTTGAGTCGAATTGTGAAAGGCTAAAAAACAAAAGAGAAGAGAAAGCAAATACATCCTTTAAAAACACACAGAAAAATCATAAACTATACTCTTCATATAGTGAACAATAACAACGAGACTCGCTTATATAAACTAATAGAAAGGTAAAGACAATAGGCGGCTTGAATAATTTACTGATCCATTCATTGGTCTTTGCAAGAGTAACTCGGTCGATTAAAAGAAGAGTATGGCTTACATGTTGAAAAATCAAGGCATTGTGGTTTATAAAATGACCCTAAGAATTTGTCTGCGAGAAAGCAATGTTCCAGTACACCGTAATTTTTTCATAACATAAGTGTACATTTGCCTGTGGACGCTTGGGTGGACAAAATGACTAACTCTCGCAAACTAGATATGATGAAAATTGTAACAGAGAAGGAAAAGGGATAAGAGATCCTGGCAGTAGGACTGAAGAATGTTTGCCGAAGCCTTTTGCTAACCGCAACTGCTCTGCTGTAGAAGTCTTGCTAACTTTGCGAGTGTTAACGTGTGTGACCTGGTTATCCACGCATCGAAGGGGCCCTTTGGAGTGTCTTTGAAGCGCTTCTGTAGACATTAGTGAAACTATTTTGTCCAATATTGTTGTAAGTGGTTCGGCTGAAGACGTTCTTGAGAAGCCTCCAGTCCAACTGCAAAGTACGTGACAACCCGACTTAGCTTGAGATGTGGATGCTGACCAGGCCAGATTACGTGGGTAGTTTGATGTTTGGAGCCTTGTGTCACCACTTCGTGTTATGAAGCTTCATAAGGAAGGTTTTGAGAGGGAAGCTTTAGGGCCTTGGCGTGGTGTTGGTTTCTGGCGGTCCAGGTCTTATACACATGTATTTAGGAGTGTGAATGGCAAAACTGCTTCAGAGCCTTCAAGACCGATGCCTGTAATTTGACAGATAATGACCGTGACACACAATCTGTTATGGGCTGAACCTGCCCTTGTTATTCAGACGGTCATTTGCATATTAGTGGCGCCATTTCGCTTCATTGAACTGGCAAGGTATACAAACTTATCAGCGACTTTGAATCGTGAACCGTTAACCATGATGTCAGGTTGTCCACATTGGTTGCATAAGGCCGCCGACTTAGGAGCACTTCAGTTAGTCTGGCACTTCAGTTAGCCTGGTCTAGCGCTTCAGTTAGTTAGGGTTAGTCCATTCATTCATTTATCCTCGTCGTTCCTGAAAGTGAAATGAAGACCTATTCTGTTTTTTCTACCTTCCTTCAGTGTCTTTTGCTTGCTGGTCCACTTTGCCTTAACTTCCTCACCTCGGTCTTTCAAACAGCCTTAACGGTTATTGTCAAGGTAATCGGCTGCATTCTGCACCCCATCCTGCTCTCAGGGAATCAGCTGAGAGCAGCTCGATAGCTGTTTACTCTTTCCACAAGATGTGACCCTCCACAAATCTTCATAGATTAATCTTCGCAGTTTTTTTTCTTCGTATGTGGCCAAATAAAGCCAAGGACTCACTATGAACGAGGTCTCGATGGACGACGTCTGCTCGATGTCAGCTGACACATACAGTAGAATAGCGGCCAGGCAATTCTTTAGAATTTTCCCTTGGGTGTACTTGTAATAGATCCTTGACCCCCCCCCCCAGACAGTATTGAAAGTTACATTTTATCTTCATGCAATTTGCCACCTGCTAGTAATATCTCTGTTTGACCCACCATGTTTGTCTAGACAAGTGAAGGAGTTGGCGTCTCCAACTGTCCGTTTATCGTTTATCATTCTCTTCAAGCACCTTTGTCTTGGTGTTATTACTCAAGGACCAGTGGGCACACGTGCCTGAGGGAAGAAGTACACTTCCCTTGGAAATCATTTTGTGCCAGATTGCGGGTAGAGCTTTGTCCTCTTCAAAGTGCAGATCCCTTAGAGCTGTAACGAAATTCCATGTCAGACCTCCTCTTGCAGTTTTGGTATTTGCTTCATCATCCAGGTGATGGTAACACTGGACAGAAAAGAAGACATAGGGAGGTAACCACAGGAAATTTGTCTGATATCCTCCCGCTTCCGACAACGCTGCGGATATTTCCTTGATATGTCTTGGATGACGTTAGATGGCATGGTGTCACAGTCTTTTAAGAATAATCCACAGCTCGTTACTTCTGATAGTTTAAATGTCCTTTTTAATCCGTGAAACCAATATGCAGGAATGATGGCACTTAGTGATCCGTTCTTGGATGTTTCCAAGGATAAGGATCTAATCAGAGCCCCTTCTTTTCGGAGGAGGATTGTTCTTGCCGTACGTACTTTTCTTCCGTCGTATTTTCATCTCATGTCCAAGAACATTCGATAGACGACCTTATATAGTATTTTTAGGAGGAATATCCCTCTTCAGCTGTCACAAATTGACGAGTCATCCCTCTCAGGTCTATTGGCCAAGAGAACTGTCTTCTGGTCACGACTATTACACTGATCAGGAGTCAGTTTGATGATTTCAAGTGTTTGAGCCGACCTTCTGTGCTCTAGCTATTCGTCACCTACACCAGGAAACTCATTATTTAGGGCCTTACGATGGTTTTGAAGGGGCGTGATAAGGTTGCTCTTTCGCTCAGGCTTGTCTCGCATTGCATTGTTATAGATGATCCCCGTAAGGGAACGAGGTGATAATCACTTGCATATGCTTCTCGCCACATCATGCTATATCCTATATAAGGACTGAACTGGACTGAACTGAACTTTTGGATAGAGAGATGCGAACCAAGGTACATGACAGTCGATGGTGTTGAGTATTCGTTACTTATGGTCAGTGCTCTCCTGACCAATTTTATCAGATCAGTCTCACCTTGATATCTGCATCACTTGGCAGAATATGTTAGTCGTGGCGACAGCCTAGAACTGGACCATATCAAAGAAGGCTCTCTTGTTCTCGATCTCTATTTATGTCTTGTGGAGTGTTAAAAAATAGTCCGTGTTTTCCTCTTCAAGTGATCAGTTCATTTGCTTTTTTTTGGGGAGACAATTGAAATGAGCTTTGAAACGAAAACCTTTAGTTTTTTTGCGAAGACTTCTGAACAAAGCACACGGCTGATCAAACGAAGAACGCTTAATGAAAATTTCAGTTTTTATACATCCGTTTCTTTGAATGATTTTTAAAATACAACAGGCAGCTGTATTGATAACAATCTTGCCGGCATCTACGTAAGTTTATCTCAACGGGTGATTTCAGCTGCCTTGACTTCGGATGAAACAACTTCAGTTTATTTTAGGCTGTGAAAAACTCACACCTGAGTCGGCATATTGATGATTTCCCTGAACTTATTAAAACTCAGTTGCCTTCCTTACCTTTGTCGCCTTTCGTATCCTTTGTTCTCTGTTTACATCTCCACAACGCATATTGTATACGTCTGCTCCCATAAACTTAATTTGACACACAAGTTTGGAAAAACCGTTTACGAGTCATTTACGTATTAACTGTTCGGTTATTTCGTGTACAGAAAATGTATTTTTAAATGATCTTTCCAAACCAAACTGTATTGTTTCACTTATAAACAAATCGGGACTTTCTTTGATCTAGGCAGTTTGCCCAGCTGAAGTCACTCACAATCTGCATAATAAACATGCTTAATTTAGCTAAGAGAATTATTATTATGCGAGAGCTTTGGGGCTAGGAGAGTAATTAGAGAGCTCTTGAAGTGCTGTTAGCCAGGAGTAACCCTGGTTCTTGAAGAAGCTCATCAAAGACCAGAGACGACTTAATCTGTTTGGTATTAGACACAGTCAAATTGTTCTTTGTTCAAAGCTGTACAAGATGTAAGTCCCACTTGTCTAAATAGCACATGGTTCCATTACTTTTGTTAGGTATTGGTTGACCAGTTAGGAATGAAAATAACTTTACAGTTTGAAAATGACTTTATTTCCTCCTCTTCGCCATTTCAAGTATTCTTCTTAGTAGAGTTTAAGATAAGAAAATTTGACACTTCTGTTTTGACGTATTTCAAAGCAGGGGTCCCCTGAACTGCTTCCTGATTGGCCATCTTTTCCGTCACATGTCACTTGTCAAACTTTATTGAAAACACAGACGTTTTCTGGGTTTACGCGAGCTTGTTCGCGATATGACCGGATTGTTGAGGGTTGTCCACTGCTGGTGATAATTGTGTCTTCGTGGCAAGTTGCATGATAAATTGACCGTAGCAATCTAAGTGAACGGCGCCTGACTGAAGAAAACGACGGAATAACAGGGCTAAAAACACTCACAACCACAGGTAAGTGCAACTGCTTGTCGTCGTGGTGCAGTTTCTCACGTGCAAGTGTTTTTAGCGAGCGGAACAAGATATATGTCAAATGCACATTTTAGGGAAAGCTTACAATCGATGCCTGCTGGTACCGGTTTTCACATTCAACTGGAATTTCATAATCCTAGGAATACCCTGTTTATTTATTCATGTTTAATGAGCACAAGTGACGCGAGCACGAATACATTGAGTTCGTTCTGGCGATTTCATTTTTGGCGGGCTTCCATTTTTCTAACGACGCGATAGTAATAGGGACTTAATCTCTCCCTGTTGCGATCATTTAAAGGGGAACCACTGACTTATTGTGTGTTGACAATTTAGCACGTTTTGGAAACGTTTGTGCAATAGAATTGCTCTGCTCTTACAATGCGTTATTCTAAGTATAATCAACTTGAAGTAGTTAAGTATGTCACGTTGGTGTTGTTCCGGTGGCTATGTTCCAGTGATTTCGTTCCGGTTGTTTCGTTTTTACGTAGTTTTGTTTATAGTCGTTTTAGGGTTAAGTACTAGCCGTCAATCTGAGATCGGCGTAAGGCGTTCGTTGACGAGAATTATACAGACTGAGTTGATGTAGATTTTGAGTTATATGAATTCACTATTTCGTAGTCACGATGAAATGGACATTCCCGAATTAGCTGTGGCTCCACGCTATGCGCTGAATGCCGCTCCTGATCTGTAGTTCCCTCCATTATCATTTTTATTTATTTATTTATTTAATCATTTTTTTTTGCCAGTGTTGCTTTTCAAATATTTTTATCGACTAACATTTCCTTAGGAACAATGTTACTTATTAGTGGAATTCATAAGTGTAATTCCTTTGCCTTGATGTAGATATTACCTCCAGCCATGTATTTCAAGCGGCTTCATATGTTGTAATTTATTACATGGCAGTTTTCTGGGTTAATAAAATTATTATATATGTGACATATGAAGTACATAATGAGTAGCACAATTTTTTACAATGGAGGAGAAAAGCCAATATTTGGTTTAAAGCATGTGCAGTTGCTATTGTTGTCGTAGCTGTAGTTATTTTTTTATTATTGTGTGTATCCAAGTTTGTTGCGATGTCATCATGCACAATAGCTTGTGGAAAGAAGTGCTTGTTCTTTGCGGTAGTCTCTGTTTATTGAAACAGTTAATTTTACTGTCAGGCACGCTTTCTGCTAATTGAGGTTTCAATGATATGATCTTTGACTCGAATTAAGATATTAACACCTGTATGTATTTGTGTACTTTTGATGCATACTTATTTCGTCTCCATTACCTGTTTAATCATGCAGTGGTTTAATTTATAGTATTACTAATTAAAAAAGTTTTTTTGTGAGGCGCAAAATTATTTAAGTTTGAGCTCCAAGTTGCCACTGAGGCAGTATTAATGTAGACTTTTGCTGTTGTGGGGGAATTTTCTGCAGTCGTAATTTACACATGCTGTTAAATCTTGCTATTGCTTATCACTGCGTGGTTCTCTGCAATGAACTGAAAGGAGAACCTAACAAGGCCCACAGGGCTTGTATTTTCCAAGGATACTGTAATTACCTGTGGCTATCACTGCACTAAGATGAGCTTTTGACACCACTGCAATCTGACTTGCATTAAGTAAATCATATAGCAATAAGTGTGAGGCCTTTCAATGCAGCCAGGAATAATTTCATGACAAATGGTTTGTGCTTTACATGCTAGAACTTCTGGTTTATGATTTTTCATGACCCAGAAAAAAGTGCAGGCAAAGAGTTACATGCCACAAAAAAAGTTTGTAACCAGATGTTTTGTTATGTGCATTTGTGAAACTTCCTATATTGGGATACAGTTGTAGATAGTTTCCGTGGAGAACAACCGATTGCATTGTGTTTTGCATTGCTTTGATGGCTAAATTATTAATTTAATTTCGATTTTTTTCACTAGGCTTTTGATAAAGTATGGATAACAGTGGCAGCACACCACATACCATTAAACGAAAGTGAGTGTTAATTTCTTTTGCACCCAGTAAAATTGATTCTGTAATGAACTCATCTGACTCAACTTAACAAAATTTTTACACTAGTTTCAAACATTAAACTTCCCCATCCCTTTCTTCAGCCTCCCCATCCTTTAAATTCATCAAGTGTGTCAACTTTTAGGAAAAAGTTTTTAAAAAAAATTCTTACATAGATTCTCTATTTTCATCTTTGGTTTTTTCCTTCCTTTCATTGTTTTGCTCTATTTTTATTTGATTTATTATTTTTGTTGTGTTGTTTTACCTTATTTGCCTAAATTGGCCTCCTTCACATGTTTATTTTAGAGGTTTGATGCTGTATTGCTAGTTCATTTCTTGAATTAAAATTATTGTACTCTTCTTAGCAGAAAGCTAATCATTCTGAGTCATGTTTGTTTGTTTGTTTGTTTGTTTGTTTTTTTACTTTCTAAAGTGCTTATGTGTAACTATATTATTGTCAGTAACAGGGTGTTTGATAGTTTTTGTTGTTTTTTCTTTCAGATTATCTGACACTTCAATTGATGTTGGTCAAACAGGTGTGAATTAAGAAAATATTTAGATACATTTGTTAGGTCCATTCTGTAGTAAAGGTTTACTTGCAGTTGGATAAAATCTTCTGGTGATAAAGCTGACAGCTAAGGTTGATGTTAAAGACAGAGATGGTTAATTCCAGTAATCTGTTCTTTTGCAATAACTCCAGGAGAATATGATTAACCAACACAATGTGAAATTTGTCACCTGGATGAGTAACTTTGGACTCTACTTCAACATATACTTTCTTACATTGTAACATTGTTGCATTCTGAATTTTTTGGAAACAAAGATGATTTACTTGTATTTGTAATAGGCTTACACACATAACAATAACAAGAAAACAATGATGAACCCTACTACTCCCTGATTAACATGTAACTTCTCCCCTTAATATTCATACCTTATCCAATGAGAATAGTCAAACTATTTAGATAGAGGTTCTTATCTTGATCTAACACCAAATTCTTGTTACTCACTAATGAGAGAATGTGTAGCAGTTACAGGGGAGAATTAACAATCAGATCTTGGGAGTTGAAGGGTTAAATTATTTTTTACTGAACGGGACAGTAATATCTCAAGAGAATGAATGCCTGTGAAGCCTACTTGTTTAAGATAAATTAATGCTTAAACATTTATAACAATGGCAATGTATTCTGTTGGTGGCAAAGAATTTGTTTTCTACACCAACAAGATTGAGAGAAATTTAAAAATTCAAAGTTATAGTGGCTGTATGTTAATCTCTAACTATGAAAAGGGGAAGAAATGAAATGTGGCAGGCCTGAGGCTTAGTGACTAGCAAGCATTTGGTAAAATAATTGAGTGTAAATGGATTTAGATTTTTAATTCTCTTTACTAAGTTCTTGCATGAATAATATTAATAGGTAAAAAGACACGACTGCAAGTCATTATCCCCAGACTCAAACTCTCTGAAGAACAGTTACAAAGATTACAAATATTTACCACAAAACTTCAAATGGCATCAGTCAACAAGGAACATGAGATTCCCTCAAATAACAATGGTGCTGCAAACACATCAACCACAGAGGAAGTTGCAGATGTGGTACCATCAACAACCAAACCAGTAAGGAGAAAAGAAAAAAATTCTGAAGCAGAGAGTCCTGTGAGGCACAGGTTGTCAGACCTCCTGGGTGGATTATCTACTGGCTATATTGAGACATACCCTGATTGTGAAGAGACATATACAGAAAGGATTGTTTGTGAGCTACCCAATGGTAGCAGTTGTCTCCATCCAAAGTCAGTGAAGGCGGGTTTGTTTCATTCAGATGAGCCCCTTCCTAATGAGAATGGTGACTCTCCATTTTTATGGGAAAAAGACTGTATTACAGTACCTTGCTATCCAGATGTTGTGTCTGAGACCTGCCAGCAGGTGAAAGAAGATTTTGGCAAGACATTATTGAATGACAATGGCCAAGAGGCTAATCTCAAAACTGCAACTACTGAGCAAGATGACTGGGATTGGCTGAAAGAGAACCAACAGTTGCAACCTGGTTGTAGCAGTGGTAGTAGCAGTGGCAGTTTTTCACATGAACCTGAATCTTTAAGTGCTGATCAGTACCAGAGTACTGTTGAGGTTTGTGGAGGTTGTTTTTTAGCCCTTGTAGTACAGAGTGCAAGTTTCTCAAATTAATCACTGAATGATGTAACAATGCCAGCAACAACAAAACCTTTATGTTGTGTATTTTAGATTTTAGATGTTTGAAAAATTGATATAAATTGAATGGAAAATAGCAGGTGTTGTAGAGACAAGACAGCCAATATGAAGAAGTAAAAGGAGGTTATATCAAGAGGTGGGGCCAAGTACCCCTTCCCTTTTTTTCCCTTCTCTTTCTTCCCCCCCCCCCTCCCTCCCTCACCATCTTACAATAGAGAATTGATAATTTGCACCAGCAGGGAGAGCAGTGCTGGGAATACTTGTCACAGATGTATTTTCATATTTATAGTTCATGTAGGTAACTTTATATGAGAAGTTACCTGTCTTACTCAGGTTGAAAAAACTTTAGTGTAAATCATTATCATGAAACAGTAAAGGCATAGAGAAATTAAATTAACACATTTCTTTATCTTAACTTGTTAATTCACATAAATCAGGTTATGAATTCCCTTCTGACAAGTTTTGCCGAAGAAAAGGAAGCAAAGACACAACTGGAACAACTAGTATCACAGCTAGAAGAAAAGAACAAAGAACTTGTTTCAGAGTGTGAAAACCTAAGGAAGCTTGTGAACGATTTTTTTCCTCCCTCAATGGTGAGCACACATTGTAGCACTTTTAGAGTTTGCACTTTTCTTTAAGGAGGTGAAAGTGCTTTTAGTTTATATAGCAAGCAACTAAAAGGAATAATTATGAACCATAGACAGCTTTAGTGCTTGACTGCTATAAGTATGCCATCATTTGGACAAGCATATGTTCATAGATTGCATGCTGTAGTGTCATAATTTTATTAACAGTTTTAGATTCAATTAAAAAAAACAGGAACCCGATTTTAAGAACCTTTCATTCCACTTTTTTAAACTAAAATTTGTCTCACACGAGGACTTTCTTTTAGCCCTAAACACAAAACAGGGGCTTTTTTCACGAGGTTCTATGGAAGCAAGCATGAATTAATGAAGAAAAACAAGCTCCAGTGGTTGATGAAATCAGCCAAACCCCTTGAAACATTTTCTCAGATTTTCATTTATATACCTTGTAAGGAACTTCACACAACTGTTATTTAAACAGAGTTGCTTCTTGTCAGTGAGACAAAGATAGTGTAACTGTAACCCACTGTACACTTTTAAGAAACTACTTAATTCTGAAGCATACACCAATTGTACGAGAACCTCTAACCCTTTCACTCCCAAGATTACAGTAGTAATTCTCCTTACTGTTTGCCATATAACTTTATTCTCGTCACTTGTCTGTTTGTTATTGTATTGTAAGGAGAAATTCCCTCTTGGTCACTCATGGGAGTGAAAGGGTGAAGGCCAACTTGGAAATATGCACGTTCTTATTTATAGAACTGATTTAATAGTCCTACATGCGTGGTCAGCTGTACCGCGGGCACGCCAGCGTCACGGCTTCGTCCAAGTGGTCCAGTGGTCAGTGCACTGGGCTCCGAGTCTGACGACCCGGGTTCTAGTCCTGGCCGGGGGGACAAGGCGTTGTGCCCTTGAGACGTGCGGGAAAAAAAATGCGAGTTCCGCTTTTAGGCTTGGCTTAATCTATATATTAGATTTAACAGTCCTACAAAATGTTTATGAACATGTCTTCCTACGAATTAAAATCTTCCCAAACCTCGCGTTTTTCGTTTCCAAAGGGAAGAGGTGACATTTCCACATAGGCTTCTTAACTCAGGATTTGTTGTGCATGCAGACTAAGTTAAATCATTTCATGCACAATGTACATTTACAGGGGAAACCTGAAACTGTTTCGAGAGGGATTCAAATTAATATGGACTTGGTAAGTTATTTGAGAGCCTACGAATTACATCATCTGTGCTGCAACCCTTTGACCAATACATATTGAATACTTATTAGAGCAACTGGTTGCCAGCGAAGTAGATGTAGTTCAGTATTTCCCGTTATAGAAAGAGAAACCGCAGAACGACTAACATGTTTTTTGTCTTAAAGGGGGAACAGTGTTGGGGCCATTAAAGGTTTGACAACCATCATATGATGAACAAAATAAGTTTTATTAAAAAATGGAGCTCCTAGTACTTGGCTTAATTCCCCTCCTCTGCCATACGATGCTTTCCCTCGATTTATAGATCCCAATTTCAAATTCGTTCTGTTTCATAAGCTACAGATCTATCTTTTTGTTGCATATTTTGCTACCTCTTTACTCCTATTTGATTCAGGAAAATGCCATCAAATATGTTATGGGTCAATTTATTCACGAGCAGTTGTTAAGGAACAGAATTAAGCGTGATGAATTTTGCGGCGTTATTCAGAACTACAAGGCAAGCTGCTGGCTAGGGTTCCCTCTTTAACTTCCTCCTCTCAGTTTAATCTAACTTTTTTCCCGTTATTTTTCAGTAACTTCTAGTCTGTATGTTTCCTACTACCATATCTCCCCTGTCTGCTTTCGCTCGTCCTTTTTTAAATACATTCTTTGCTTCCCTTTATGACTCTTGCGATAAATTCTTATATGTTATTCTTTTGAACAGAGTCTCCGCCGCGGAAGAGCTGTTGATAGAGCAACCTCCCCATTTAGAATAGGGGGCACCTCTCCAGATGTAACTCTTGTTTCACTTTCTATCGGATGTCAGGCAAGCCCAGAAGAATTAGAACCTCCAAAGAAAATGGCGTCCAGTTTTTGCCAAACAGATCCTGTAGTTGTGCCTGGATTGCAACCACGATCTTCGACGCAAAATGCTGTTGCTACAAGGGTGCAAGGGATTGTCATGCCTAGCATCCAGGGAAAAACTCCTGTTCAGCCTCCAGTTAGCAATCCCAAGCCACCAAACCCCTCTCAAGTGGCACATAGTCAACCTATTTTTGGCCAACCTGGAACTGGGATGAATGTGCGGCAAGTAACCTTTCAACCTCCACCGTTAACGCAAGGACAAAGGTCAAATGACTTAATGAGCAAACAGCTTTACACAACTAGCCTAGATACTCGGTACCCCGTGAATATTGCTCAGGCCTCGGGTTACAATACTGTAGGTTACCAGACTTCGGGTAACATTGCTGCAAGTTACCATGCAAGTGTACCGAATGCAGTTCACTCAAATTCAAATTCAACCCCATTACAGTTGCCTGGAAGTCATCAAAATGCTTATCATGGTAATTATGTCATTTGGAATAAAGGAAGTGCAACAAATCCCTCTTCAAATGTTCTAGGGCATGTGCCTCAGCAAGTTAGGTTAAATCAGTCAACAGGCCAGAGCTTCAGTTCTTTGAATCAGATGTTACCGTACACTAGTCAGAGATCGGCAACGTTTCGCAGTCAGTTCGCAGGACAGCAACAGCGGCCAAATCAAGCCATAGCAGGGAACGTTCGTTTTACTTCGACCTTTCCAAACAATGAAAAGACGACGCCAAATCAAGAAGTAGCACACGCACATAGGAATTCTGTTTCTTTAAACCAAACGTATAATAGAAGTTCATCCTCTACCAGCACTCCCGCACAGTACACAGGAACACAACAGCATTCTGCTTCGCAGCAGATGAATCCTAGGCACTTAGCACAGCTGCTAAGAGATTCACCACGTGATGTTCAAATGAACATACGACGGTACAATGATGAAATTCAGCGTCAGATTACGCGTCGAGCTTCAAAAGAGTGGGTGCCATCGTCCAGGCGCTGTGAACAACCGTCTTCCTCTCTTCATGGAATCTCGAGGAGTATTAATGATCAGGTAGCTACTTCACAGCGTGTGGAGGGAGTGTCATCACATCATGGAAGAATTGAGTTATATAAAGGGCAGACGTGCATTCGTCTAAACCACCCCCCAGCAGCTCCGAATCTAACAGAGAGGGTACCAGTCATGTCGAATTTGATAGCTAAGGACAAGGAACAAATACAACAGAATTTATCATCGTCTCTGTCATCAAACAGCTTCAACATTGCCCAGGCAACACCAGTCGATGGAAACTCCGATAAAAGGGTACAATCTCACATCCAAACTTTGAGCCACTATGGCGAAGTTCAGGCTCAGCGTGTTTACAGTGAGTCACAAGGCACGTCCAGCAATAAAAACCAGCCACTCAATGTAGTAAACGAACCGCATTCTTATGTAACAGAGCTTCCTAACTCGGGTCAGCAGTCTCAGTTAATGATCTCGTATGCAAATCGTGTAGTCTCCATGTCAGAGCAAAGATCAGCCCCCACCACAGCTAATCCGCCTCGGCATGATGCTGGAAACCAACTGCAGTCCAACCAAACATCAACAGATGTTGCATACTCTAACAGAAGCTTGAGAGGTGGAACGGTTGAACGCAATGTACATTTTAGTCATGATATTGCCTCCGGTAGTGTGCATAGAAATATATCTTCAGGAGAAACAACAGTTCCGAAGGAGACCATCAGTAGCGAAAGCAGAACCTGGAAAACAACACCAAATAACCAAAGAAACAATCCAGAAACGGCTGATTCACATTCAACTGATGTTGATGTTGGGCACGGAAAGGAGGATTTAAGTAGCTCCATTTGCTCAAGTAAATTCGCTTCCACACAAATGGACACTTCAAACCAAGATGATAGTACAAACCAGGCATTTAAGGATCCGTACAAAATACCATCCAAAACACCCGGTGGCGTCTTAGAGGAAACAGTTCAACGACTCATAACTTTAAAAAATAGAATCGCCAACTCGGAAAACTCTTCTGAGAATGGATGTGCGTCAGCAAATTCTAACGGTGAATCGGTAGTTAACGTTTCAAAGGCAGTTAGTGGCCAAGAGGTCGAAGAACAGGTTGAACCTCAAGTAGTAGCTAGTGAAGAACTTGACAGTGATGGTAAGGAGGTTACCAGCAGTTTGGAGGATGACAATAGTTTTCAAGACCCGTACGTAAATCTTATGTCCCCGGTGATACCAAGAATGACCATTCCGAGGCGATCTCGTTCACTCTCACAAAGGCGCAGCCTGGATGATGTTGGGGATGTTTCAAGTGCCTCCAATGTAGATTGTTCCTCGTACGGTCAGGGTGGCAGTGATGAGAACATTGACCCTGGAGCCTCACATGAACTAGTTGGCAATGAAGAGGGTGCAAAAGAAAGTGTAAGAAGTGAGCAAGAAAGTGAAGTAACGTTCAGAACAGATCCCACTGATGAGACCGACAGCTGTGAACTTGAAAATGGAACGTTTGGTGGTAATGACCAAGACCATATTTTTTCTGAGGATACAGTGGTAGAAGAACAACAAGGTACTTGCAGTACTAAAGATCATGAAATGTATACACCGACAGACTTGGAATGTGCGACATCGGAACCAAGCAGGTTATCATTATCAGTCTCAAACAATGAAGGATTAGAACAGTTACTTGATTCTACACCAAGCGACACTGTGGAAGAATCACCGGGTAGTTGCAGTACCAAAGATCAGGAAATAATTACTTCGACAAATTCAGTATTTGTGACCACAGGACAAAGCAAGCCATTCGCGTCAGTCTCAAGTAGCCAGCAAGTCGTAGGGACCTCTGCTACCCAGAATGAAAGATTAGGGTTACCAACGGACATTGCGAAAGAAGCTTCAGTGGATCTTGACAATTTGGAACAAGGTGAATGTAGCCTTATGCCCCAAGGTAAAGGTTGTGAGGAAGAGAAAAACACATGTGCGAGCGAAGTAAATGTCTTCAAAGAAGCTGTAGATACGCGTAGTGATACCAGGGGACCATTCTCAACTTCCCTGAAAGTGGAAGCAAGCTGTAACGAGTGCATGAGTGCATCATCAAAAACGGATGATAAATCAGATGCGGAAGAATATGGAATGTGCGAGATGACTACTAAAGGTCAAATCTCGCCCTCCGTAGCCGACATGAAATTAACAAAGACACAGCATTCAATGAATGTACCTCTTCCCTTAGGAGAAAAACTGGAGCAGAGTAAAGAAATATCAAATTCTTTAGCAAAAAATGGTCTAAATGAAGAAAGCGCTTCCCCCAACAGAACAATCAAATCCGAAGAGATAAATTTACTTCCGATTCCTCAAGTCGCTCTGCGTTTGGAGAATGGAAGCACTGCTATTCTTATGTGGAACGTACCTCCTAATAGCAAAGTAACGGATATAAATTCTTTTGAAGTTTTTGCACTAATGGTGACTCCAGATGAACAGGGGAAGTCACTTGCTCGGTGGGTGAAAGTTGGCCAACTGAAAGCAATAAAACTTCCCATGGCATGTAGAATACGTCGTTTGTTGGGAAAAAAGGCTTCACTTCACCATTTCATTGTCCGGGCGATTGGTAACGATGGACAAACTGGGCCTTATAGCTTACCAGCTGCTGCTTCATAATAATAACGTGTTCTGTTGGAATGACTGTTTGATGCGTCTTACCTGGAGCATTTATTGATCATAATTTATCTGCTCGATGTTACCCTCAGCATATTCAAAAGTTAGTTCTAGATTTTTATGTTAGAGCTGATGTTGAATGTCGCTGTGAAAATCTGGCCCCTCAATTAAGATTCTTGGGAAACGTTTCTTCTTTTAAAAGAAAATGAGAAAGTGTCTCCTGATTGAGCCCTGATTTTGTCAAGCAGCGGTAAACGCGTAAATTAGCAAGTTCTTTTAATTGTTACCTCTGGGTTTGGGAAATTTAACCTCTTCTGACTGATTGTGGTAGAAGAGTATTTGTTTCAGTTATATATATATTTTTTTTTTTTCTACAGTTAGTGGAAAGAAATATTTCTTAATTTTTAATTCAAGATCGAAGTTGATCCCCGTGACTTTTTTACTATGAGAACAGGTCTGGAAAGCGTTGTTTTAAATAGTTTTGCAATTGAAAATATATTATGAATCATGCAAAGATTGTTGATTGACAGCGTTGTTCATATATATACCCGTGTCTCTAACCACGTTTACAACATAGCTGGTAAATTTGTCTAATCAAATTCAATTGCGCGAGCGTGCTTCATATTCCTATTGTGCACGCTCATGACGTCAGCAAAAAAATCCCTCGAGAAAAAAAATTTCCATTGGGTTGAAAATGTTATAAAACAATTGGTCTATACATCATCTGTGCGTTCATGGAGATATGAAGCACTTGGGAAGTTTGGAGAGCACTCAAGAAGCTAGAGTTGCCCTCGGCTACGCCTTGAGCAACTCTTGCGCATCTTTCGTGCTCTCCAAAATACCTGCGTGCTTCACATCTCGATGAACGCACGCTGACGTGTGAACCAATTGTTAAATCTACCTTGTCTTCGCCCCCTTTTGTATGCACGGATCTCCTCATTTTTTCTCTAATGCAGTGTCTTTTCATGTAGTACTCATGCTATCCCTGTTTCTCAACCTCTGCCTTCCAAGCTACTAAGTACCTCCCACCTCCCCGCGGGTTATATTTTTGTTCGGCTCCATATTTCAACCTTTTCTCCATATCCTTACTAGTTACCTCGATCCTTCTCTCATAGTATCATCATCTAGGGGTAACCAAAAAAGCCCTCTTAGGAAGTGGGACTCGACCCGAAGGCGTAACATCACATCATGAGAAGACCGGTTTCAGATAGGGCAGCGAACAGATCGCTAAAAGGGGTGAAAATCATACTTGAGCAGAAAAAAATCTGCAGTGAGGTACCACATGAATGAAGTATGGGAGTGCACATGACAGCGGCGTTTCATGTTATTCGGTTATCCAATATTCAGCCACAGAAGCTCCAGACATAATTTCCGAAACGACCTGGGTGCCTTCTATAACAACAACTGATGGATGATTTTAATGAAACATTTCTTTCAATACAATTGCAACAAAAATTTTTTTCTCTATCATCTCACACTCTTAAGCATAGCATGATATGCCTCCGAGCATGATTCGTATTGGACTCTGAAACATTTGCTGGCGGCGATTATCCAAGAAAACTGTCTCAAACCTCCATCGTAAGACTAACAAATTTAAAAATACTTGAAGATCTTCACGTGGTAATCCTCCAAAATGACTTTAACTATACCGCTAGGAAGCACGTATCTTGTAAGGACCAACAGTGTTCCAAGATCTCGAGTAATTTAGGGTATGTTCGTGGAGATACCCGTTTAAAAAAAAAATCATACAGTTCCTTGTTCAGCGATCATACAGGGCGGGTTGTTGGTATTTAGTGCCTAATGTGATGTTTTTTGGTACCCTTTCTGTTGCTGGCTTTACTCAACTTGTGTACTTTTCCCATCTTTTCACGTTTCTGTGCAGCTCCGGGCATGCCACCTCCAAGGGCCCCTTGAAGGGCACCTCCCATTGGCCCTCCTATCTGGCCTCCCATCTGGCCCCCCATTTCTTGAGGCCCAGCAAACATGGCTCCTGCTCCACCAGCATTTTCCATTGAGGGCATTCCTAGCACAAGAAAAGAAAACGAGTCAAAGCCCACCGTATAACATTTCAGGGGCTTCTTGATGAAATTGTCAGCCATGAAATGGATGAAACGCTGGAAACATTGTGCTGTAACCTCGTTTTCATTAGGAAAGTAAAATTGAGAGGTTAATTATGAAGGAAAGACTTTGAGGCGATACTGTAAATAAATCACATACCTCCTTCCATGCTCATTCCAGCGATTCCACCGCCCATGCCGCCCATCCCGTTCATACCGGCCATTCCTCCCATGGAAGTCATTCCTCC
Source organism: Pocillopora verrucosa (assembly GCF_036669915.1). Taxonomy (NCBI): domain Eukaryota; kingdom Metazoa; phylum Cnidaria; class Anthozoa; order Scleractinia; family Pocilloporidae; genus Pocillopora; species Pocillopora verrucosa. The sequence goes on along the minus strand of NC_089319.1, from coordinate 10,418,895 downwards.
CATTCCTCCCATTCCTCCCATTCCACCCATTCCTCCCATTCCACCCATTCCTCCCATTCCTGCCATGTTCGGCATGGAGTGCATACCGCCTCCCATGCCTGAAAAATATGATTGAGAAGACGAATAAGAGCAGCCTTATTACAAACGTTACCTGGGGGTAGTTTCACAGGATTTAAGAGGAGAGAAAAGAAATCACAAGTCGATGGAATCGATAAATTAACTAGGCATTAAGTCAATACATATTATTTTGTTGTCCATTTCCAGAAAAAAATGGTGTTTCCTGAAACCTCACTCTGAACTGTTTGGTTAGCATTTCCATGAGCTGAGGCATTCTTTTCAGAATCATTTAAATCTTAAAGATAAGGTTCTGCGACACCTATTTGTTCTTTGAAGCTAAGTTTCTTTGTACCACAGGTTGGTTACTTAACTTCATTAGGTAAGCAAATATTTCCAAACGTACCTCCTTCTCCTCCTTCGATAAATTGTTTAGACATCAGAGCACCTTCGGATGGGCCTCCAGCTGCTCCCATGGGCATCTGCATGGGTCCTCCTTCCATTCCACCAGCCATGGGCATTGCACCACCACCACCAGCCATACCTCCTGGCATCTGCATAGGCCCACCCATCATCGTTGGCAAGCCTTCCATAGTAGCTCCACCACCCTCGCCGATGGACGTGGCTCCAGCGCCAAATCCCATGCTGAGGTCACCCATGCCTCCCATACCTCCGCCGATGGAGTTCATTCCTGATGGAAATAGACGGAAGCATTGGCGATTGGTTTTTTGTATGTAACTAGGTAGACAGTTATCTTTCGTAAATTATTTCACCCCATATGATATTAGTAAGCTTGCCGCCCACTGCCGTTCCCCGTCGACATCTGCCTGCAAAAGCGTAACTCGTTCGAACGTTAACTGACATATGAACCCTCAATCAGCGTCAAAATTAGTTGACACATCATGTTTGAAAAGTTCTATTTATGTGTAAAATAACACTCCTGTGTCTACCACACTCATAATCACTGACACGACCCTCCTCCCCAATTCAATTTTGCCTCTATGTTGCTAAAAGTTCATGGTATCACAATATAACGTTTTTTTTGGGGGGTGGGGGGGCGAATAGGTAAACTTAACATGGGTAAAAGAGATCAAATTGAAGTAAGAGGGAGTTGAAAAGGTCAATGTGTCAGCAATTTTGTTACCGATTGTAGCTTACGACCTTGCCTAGCGTAAGATTCTTGTATCTCAGTATCAGAACGTCTGCCCGATACATGTATGTTAATGGTTCCATTCAAAGATATGGGCCTCAGACTCTTTCTTCCTTGTTTCCTTTAAAGAGGCAGATTACCCTCTGGTCGTCAGTTTTTTTTTAATGCAGAGACAGAGAAAGAATTTCGCTTACCACCTCCTCCCATGTTTCCCCCAGAATCCATCAGTCCTGGAACTAAAGCAGAATCGAGATGACGTCATAAAACATTTTTCATGACGTCCAAACAGACTAAAAAACCTATATATGGATCAATGACTGCAATGTATGGCTTGTCGTTAATAAAGAACTTTAAAATCGGCAGGACTTAGCCATCAAATCTTAGCTGTAAATGCTTGGACAGATTAATTTCCTGAGAAAAAAAATTAAACGAAAACGTCTTCTCGAAGTTGACGACTTCTTTAGAAGAGGCTTAAGGACTCGACGATCATGCAATTAACACCGGGAGTGCACCAATCAAGACACAAAAGCCAACGAACCAGAGGCAATAATATGACTGGTATCAAGAAATAAGCACAGTTGATTGACCAACAACCAAATTACAACAAATCCAAAATACACAATGAGAATGACTCAAGCAGTGGGAATATGTAGCATTTGTTGGGAGGAAGGCTAAATTGACTAGGAGCATCGACTAGAAACAACTTAATTAAGCCTGCCTTCACTCTACAAGATTAGTAGCTTCTAATACCTTTCCTTGTTGTTGACAAATATAAATGAAGGTCGCTTTTGCATGTTTTGATTCAATTTTATTTGCCATTATTACCAAAGACATTTTAGGTTAGAAGGGCAAATTGGAAGTTTTTCAGTTTATTGACTGGGTTTGATATTTGCGTCAAGCCAGCGTGATGATGATTATGCTAATTTAACTGACCTCTGAAATGATGTCGGTCTGCAATTCTACTGAGGCATGCAGTAAACAAAACTAATTTTTAACCTTGTTGGAAATCGTCAGATTTTTTTCTTGAGTTCTCTGTTCCTGACATACCTCGTATGATATTCCCATGGCGATGGTGCCCTGTTTATATTGGTCAACCGCAAGAAAAGAACTTGGTATTACTGAGTTGAAAGTATCATGCACCAGGGATTGGCAACGCCCTTCACCGCAAACACGATTACCAATTAATTCGGCGAACGAAAATTAATTCTCTTGTCGACAGATGACTAATATGTTTATTGTAAACGTGCGGTTCGTTCTATAGTGCAGACCGAATTGTTCTGGCTACAAAAATGGATTGTTTACAGAGGAGCATGAGAATGGATATGTTTGCAGATTTTGTATTTCAGCGTGCAATGTGGCCCAAAGTTAGCAGCATGCCAATACAGCCATTGATATGATAGCTTTTTTTTCTGTAATTGAGTCGTGTTTGAAATGACATAACGCAGCACAATATCCTGGTGGTGTTACATGCATGAACATGTTTCTCATGCACATCCACAAAATACGATCCTTATTTATCCCAAACGGCTGGAAGTCGTTTCTCTGCAGTTCCATGATCCGGAGTTCGTTTCTGAAGTTTGAGTTTAACTACTGTCTTTTAAACTTTCCGATTTTCCAGATTCAGAGAACAAACTTCCAGATTTCTTGGGATAAACTTATGGTGAGAAGACGCTTTCTTGTTCTGCCAGTAATGTGCGTCGTGCCTTATTTTGCGAGAGGACTTACCTCCCTGTTTTTTGCTTTCTTTGTGCGTTACATGTCCTTTTTCTTCACGGAGACCAAGTAATGGGAAATAAAACAGATATGAATAAAATCCTGTTTTTTTGTTAAATCGAAACTGGTTTGATCATGCAGCGAAAGTGGAAAAGAAATGTCACCGAAAAAAACTCAGGCAATATTTTTTTACGACGGCCAACCCTCATTTTCTTTATCTCTCGGTCTCTTTCTTTAAAAGTTGCTTGTTGACCTATGTAAAAAATACTAGACTTATTTTATTGTACGGCCATCTTCGTGGTCAATCCTAAGTTATAAAAAAGATTTGCCAAAACTTGCACTATCTTCACGATACAGGAGAACGCTTTAAATGAACAGTTTTTAGACAATTATATCTTCTGTAATCTTTTTTTGAGAAAATACAAGTTGTCATGAGCTCATAGTGATATTCCACGCCTTGACATCTACTTCCTTATACATTAAGTGCTCAGTGCATGTTCGAGGTTAAAGAGAAGCTGATACTTACTTGTATGTTTCGGCCTGGCAAAACCTATTCGGAGAGAGAAAGATTGTGAGTTATATGTTACTGTGATTTGTAGGAATAGAATGATAGTTTCACCACGGATTTTGATCTAGGCAATAACCGGTAATTTGATTACACGATATCGTTTCCTTGCGAAACATGCATTAGGACTGGACCTCGGACTGACAGCATCAGAATTACTCTGAGCTCTAGATTGTACGGTCGTGTGGTCAGGAACGTTACTGTTAATCGCGAATGTTTGGGGAACATGAGCGAAAATGGTCTTCGCAATTTTTTTTTGGATCCGCAACCGTGCGATAACCTGCCAGAAGTAACAGTGTTGTAAAAGACGAAATACTCCCAAGCTGGCAACTTTTTAAAAAAAAGTTGGTGAAATAAGGGATAACGAAGGAATGGTTAACCAGCTAAGTCAAGATATTATGAGTCGGTTGTTATAACAAAGCTTAGCCGTTCTTTAGAAAAACCGTGTTCAAAATCAACTTTAATATAGCCAAAGACCTTATCTAGATATAGCTTTTTAATAAGACTAACAACCGACTTTAGAAAACGTCTTTTGCTTTAAACAAGTCGATTGTTGAGAAATCTCGAGGTCATCTGGCAGATTAAATCTGCGACAGCTCAGGTTAGGCGTTGTTTAGATATCCGCCCCCCACTTGATACAAACGCTGCACCCGGATGCTGTGGTCGTGGTGTGATGGAAGTTAAAGAAAGGGGTAAAATTCTCGACCGTTTTGTTTTCTGGACTTCAAAACAGCCGTAGCGATTAAAATCATTCAAAAGAAAAGGAATAGCTGAGGATGGTCTGAAGACTTAAGTCAAAGTTTTACAAGATGCACAATTGAACCGATGACTCTGACCTTGCTCTGATGAATAATCACTTGTGTCATTGCGCCGATTGTTCGTAAGTGTTATTTTAAAATTATTTACAACCTTAAAATAAGTATTTGTTTTGGTTGTTGTTTTTTCTTAAGCTGAAATAACATTCTTCAATGTTTCAAAAGAAGCTGTAATAATGCTTAAAATTAACGTGCCCCAGGTAACTTATAGACATCTATCCAGGTATATTGCGATGTTAATGTAAGAGCTTTGTTCGTTCCAAATCAGAATCTCATCAAAACTACACCTTACCTACCCAAAATTCAATAGATGAGTTTCTGTGCTTTTATCTCGGAAAGATTTACACTAAAACAGGAAGGCATTGTTTGCATCTCTATCGCATTGAAATCTGATTAACATTAGAGCTTTTTTCGATGGGCATCGTGAAAGAAAAACCAAAGTAATCACTGTAGTATTAGTCACTTCCGGTTCTGTTCTAGTGTCCCGTTGCATGTTGGGGGCCATGTGCTTGAGGGCCCGCCATATTGTTTTGGAATAAATCCATCTTGATATTAAAAGCTAAGTTTGTTACAATCACGACGGCTAATGGAGATGGAGAATGGAAAATACCATTAAGAGCTAAGCTTGGTGTGAGTTTTCTCGACCAATAACAGAAAGAAAATCCAATGTAATCACGTGTTGCTTTCGACATTCAATTTAAAGCTGCCCTAATCAGCATTCTGTAACAACATGGCTTCGAACGTAAGAAAGATATGTCATGATTTTTAGCATTTCAAATTACCGCTGTTCAGTCTGTTATGTTCTAAATTTCACTTCGATGGGTAAAGAGAACTGTTGTGACCCGCTTGCAACTGTGCTCAAAGATTTAACCAAAATTCGGGTACGACGAAAACATTCTTTGTATTTGATTCCCTGCACCCTAGGACTCTTCCCCATCAACATCATGTAGTTACCTCTCATCAAATAATTTCTCTTTTTTACTGGGGCCTTGGGAGGTTCCGGGGGTTTAGGAGGCTTTGGAGCCTCAGGAATATCATACTGATCCTGAACGGGGGGAACGTCTGGTAAATCACCAGGAGATGGCATGCGGGGCATCTCATGCGGGAAAACCAAAAGGTATGGTACAGCGCGATAGATAAAGCCATCTGACCCTAACACGAATGGAAACTCAGGCGTTTTAGGAGTTTCTGGTGTTAGCGGCGTCTCAGGAGTTCTTGGAGTGTCCGGCGTTCGTGGTGATACCGGGGTACTTGGCGTCTCTGGTGTCAGAGGCGTTACAGGGCTTTCCGGTGTCCGGGGTGTCTCTGGTGTCTCCTTTGTGACCGGGGTCTCCGGTGTCTCTGGTGAAGCTGGTGAGAGTGGGGTATCCGGTACCGGAGATTGAGGGTCTCCAGGGCGTGCATGAATCACATCTGGAACGGTGATTTAGCCGATAGTACTCCCCTTTCCTGAACAGTGTTACCAACTATAGATCTTAGCTGGGTTTAAGTGTACAAAAATATTGGTTCCGTCTTACGTGGTTTTTGGCGTATAGGTATTTGTGATTATCTTTCAATAGGCATGTCTCTTACACACGACAAACAGCAAAACTTCAGATACTAACTTTAGCAGGAAAATTGAGTTATTATTTATAATTCGTTTTTGCCATTTGCTGATGCCGAAAACTACGTTTTTAACCCACAATTGAAATCTTCTTACATTTGAAAGTAGCATGCTGATTAAAGTTCCCTCATGATCGACCAAATAAAATGGTAATCCATGCGTAATATTTAAAGCCTATAATGAACACTTTAACACTGTATCCCTGTGCAGGTGAATTAAGTGTGGACTTTTCTATACAAATGCCGAGATAAGATCAGTTTTTGAACGATGAAATACGAACGTTAAAATCACGATTAATTTCCCCCATTGGTTGAGAAAGTGGCACGCGTCAAGTTTCTTAAACCCATTTGAGAGCGGATTAAATTAGAATATTCTCAGATTACTTTCAAAAATAAATAAAGAATTCTCTATCTCACAAACTCTTACAGTTTCTTTTCGCTCTTTTTGTCAATGTGTCAGCCGAGGAGTTCAGCTCAGTAAATTCCGACTTCATTTAATTAGGAATACATTTATCATAATTTATCTTAAATTTATGACAATCGTGATTTTCTTTCGTCGGAAATCATCAGGTTAGTCGACGAGAATTTGTCAAACATGCAGTGAGAATGTGACTATATATGCGTGACCTCAAACGACACAACTTGAGCTTATATTTAAAAAAAATCCCTAATACATTCATTTGACAAAGCATGAAGTGCTCGTCAGAGTAATGCTATGTAATGTAATGCTATTTATCCTTGATACTCACAAGACTAATTTCAAAATGAAAAGTTTCCAATTCTATTGACTTTAGGTGCGGGCCAACTAAAAAACCTTTTATCAAAACTTTTAAACGACGTGCAACAACTGATAACCATTGGTAATCAAGACTAGTCATGTGTGTTAACTTCCTAAAGGAATGCTCCAAGATTTGAAAGTAGATTCCTGTAAGGCATAGTTTTGTTATAGAAAAAGGGGCTGCGTAACTTACGGAAGATAGATAGCTACAGCATGAACTCACAAGGGAGAAGAAAGAAAGAAAAACCTATGACACCATAGACATGTTGTTTGCCCACTCCGAATAGGACACCTGTTTTAAACTGAGAGTCCCTGACATTAAGTCAAATGAGGAAAAATGCTCTATGTTTGTAATGCAACGACGATATGAATACAAAATACAGAAGAGAAGAGAAGACTTTGCGGGAATTCTTTGTTTTGATGTTATGGATAACTGAGACATTTTAGGCAAGATCGCCATCGATCCATTTTGTTTGGTACCAGAAGTATTTAACAGCTTAACAAACGTAAGATTCAAACCGACTAAAACAGAACTGGAGAAAGTCTCACCTCTAGAAGCAAGTGTTAATAGCAGAAGAATACATAGATGATTCCAATTCTTCATTTTGTGTCTGTGGATGTAAAGAGTAATTTGTATTAGTTCATGTAAATGTGAAATGCGATCGATAGGTGAAAGTCGCTCCACGGTGTCAAGCACATTTCTCTGCAGATAAATCTAATTTTAGCTTGATTTTTTTTTTTACTTCATTGCTAAACGTGATAAAGACATAACATGAATCTTTTTGAACAAACGTTTTCAAAATTTTAGACAAAACAAGTGACAGGTTTATATGGAGAGGTATATATATATATATATATATATATGCTCCTCAGTAGGAAGCAGTGTCCATATCATTAATAGAACTAAACATAACCTTTACAAGGGCTTAAATGGAAGTTTAATACTACCATACCTCCGCCGGATCCTCTGGCCTAAAATCTTTATATGTATTTGTATATTCTTATAAGGAACAGTGGTCCACAAGAGAGAGGGTTAATCACTCATTCAACACGTGTGTGAATTTGATATTATAGAATAGGTCAACAATGTGACAAAAACAGTAATTACTTAATGAGACATTATTACATAAGTACGTCTTCGCTGCAAGAAAGCATCTCTAAATTAATGTTCGAAATAATTGTTAGCCACATATACTCATCACCTACCTTATTTCTTCACTCTTCTAAGTCACTTGGTTTGTAAGTCATTTACGGTAATGAAGATTGAGTAGTAGTTTTGGAGTCCCTCTGTTCATGAGTTTAATATTTCATTGGTCTTCTGGTGGTACCATTATTTAGCGTGCATAAACTACAGGTTGGTTTTCTAGATCATTGAACCGCGCACAAAAAGGTGGAGATTTTCAACGCACATGGAATTACTAAGACTTTAAAACGTGTTACCTATCATCTACTGCTGCTGCTTTTTTTTCCTCTAAAAATTCTCAAATTGACAAATATTCTTAGATTAAAATCTCCTGTTCAGAAATTAGTTTTGGTGGGCCATTATACGACAAGTCGATCTCCTCATAATTGACGCCAGTGTCATTATGAAACAATTAGATGGCAATTAATCACAGACACAATCACAGATTTAAACCATTTAAGCTGTTGCTAACAAAGGGAAACTATAAAAGGGGTTTATTATGCTGCTTTAGTTCCTTTGAGCAACATATTTGTCGATGACCAGTTTTATCTTTAGTGACCCAAGGGACTGTTTTTAAGCTACAGCATATTTCATACGTGTGGCACCTGCTAGGAACGCATCTGAAAATGTTTCTTATTATGTGCCTAATTGAAAATAAAACCTTTATATTGTGAAAAAGAGATTTCTTTTGTATTTCTAAATACCTGTTTCTTAAAATCATTCCGTGAACTATTTCAGGAGAAAGAAGATGGTTTTCAATGAAAACTTGTTTTACTATCGCAACCAGAAAATTATCAATAGGGTTGAAATGAAGTGTTTGGTTTGCCGTTCAAAGCTAATATGTGATAATAACATTTTGATAAAGTTAGATAAAAAAGAATGTCGCAACAAAAACGTTAAGTATCATCTTTAGCCAGGAGAAATTTAACGATGGAAATTTAACGCAGATGGTTTCTTTAGATTAATCTGGTCTGTGGAAATAAAGGTACAAAACTTGTTTACTATTCAACACTTTATTATTTAAGTAGCCAGTCTGTGATACTAATGCTGAGCGTCTACTGATGCGCAATAAAGGAGACAAACGTCGGGCTTAAATGTATCCCTGTTTGTGACCTATTGAGCAGTTTTCGAAGGAAATCTGGGATTGCTTTGGTTTGCTTCACTTCGCTCTGTGATTGGTTCCGAAATGTCGCGCCACATCTCAACAAAACAGAGCTAAAACTACAATAACAATCACCTCATAGAAATGCTTTCATGTTAATTTATTGGTCTAAATAAAGAAAATTCTCGAGTACAAAAATAAATACGATTTCAGCTTTAGCAATGTACATCAACATATGAGATAAATATTTGAATTATAAAAATATCACATACAAATGAAGAAGTCAAGAATTAGGAAGTCTGGATTTGTTTGCCCTCAGCCTTTATCAATTGAGCAATCTTCATAAATGGCGGAAAATAAATGTAAAATTACAAGAATATAATATGATAAAACCGAAGAGGCCAAGGATTAGGGTGTCTGGATTTGTTTTCACTTAACTTTCACCAATTTAGCAATGTACATCAATACAAGATATAAATATAAAAATCATAGAAATATGACACAAAAATGAAGAGGTCAAGAATTACGGTGTCTGCATTCGTTTGCACTTAATATTTGCCCCATTAATTGAGTCCCCACTCGTCCGTGGATCAATACATTTTGACGCGTTTGGTTGCTTATAATATGTATGTCTTTTCTTTATGCAGCTAAAAACTCCATTAAGTCAAGGATATCGTGCACGGGTCACTGAAGGGGCCTGCACGTTCTTGGTCGTCAACTGCACGCACAGCAAAATGATACTTATTCCCAGAGGAGAACTGTGACAGCGTGCAAGCCATTGGAAGTGGGAGTGCTTTAACAATACCGATCTTTTTCCACATAATTGGTGGATTTGTGCTTTCGGCACCATCTTGACAAGCAAACAGTTCATAATTGTCAATTACTGCCATAGTGTCATCTAGTCTCATGGTCCAGGAAAGAACAATGTCATCCTGGACAACTACAATTGACGCCTGCGGTTTTGGTGGTGACCTTAACTGTACCTTAGAATCGCCGTTTGTGGCAACCAAAGTATCTGACTGATTCACTGTACCACGCTGATCACCTCCTACATTAGGATTTCCTGGATGACGGTTAGATGGCGAAGCTGAGGACGAAATACCGGGGGATTGAATTGGCGGATGTCGACCTCTTGGCACACCGGGAGGCGCTTGAGTAGCGGCTTGAAACAGAGCAGCTCTTTGCGGCAGAGGAACTGTGAGATTTGGATCCCTCTGTTGAGATACCTGGTAATCTCGAACAACGTACACTTTGTCATTGGATTCAGTAGGCTGACCGTATGTATGCGCTGGCTCTACTCGTTGAGAAGGTTGTGAGTGGGTAAGTGTCACTCCTAGGCCATAGTCAGTGGTAGGTTGTCGTGGTGGATTGGTAGGATAACTAACCTTCTCTACAAGCTGACCTTGTGAAAGTCTTTGTGGCTGAATGGGAGCCTTACTCATCTGATGAACGGGATGAGGTGCATTCTGAATAGAGGGTTGAACGCCTGATGACTGTTGACTTGTGATCTGCCCCGGTGGCTTGTTGGTTTGAAGTAGAGTTGGATGAGGTATAGATTCAAGACTGGAGGAAGCTTGATTTAAATATGGTCTTGGTGTGGGTGGATGGCCATGGCTGGATGGATGGCCATGGTTGGATGGATGGCCATGGCTGGATGGATGGCCATGGTTGGATGGATGACCATGGTTGGATGGATGGCCAAGGTTGGATGGATGGCCATGGTTGGATGGATGGCCATGGTTGGAAGGATGGCCATGGTTGGATGGATGGCCATGGTTGGATGGATGGCCATGGTTGGATGGATGGCCATGGTTGGATGGATGGCTATGGTTGGATGGATAGCCTTGGCTGGATGGATGGCCTTGGCTTGAAGGACTAATGGTGTACACTGCTTGATTTCCTTGCTGTGGTTGGGAGATTGGTAAAGTCGGTTTTGGTTGAAGAGGTCTGTGATTTACGGGGGCCACACTTCTGGGGACAACTCTCGGGACAGCAGTCGTGTTAATAGGTTTTACCTTAAAGTTGTGCATAACATAGTCGTTACTACTCGAAACAACATGTAAACCATCGTTACTCCATCGTTTACTCCGCTTGTTTGGCCCACCAAAAACGGAAATATTTGGAGGACCACGTTTCAAGTGAACTGGCACGTCAGCAGCTCGACTTGACTGTGGCATTCGGATACGATTGTTTTGATTTTCTGGTTGTGAAGGATTCCATCCTACTCGTGCTGGAAAATTGTCCTGGACTGTACTCAGAGTAGTTGAAGGGGATTTTAAAACCTCATGACTTGTCTGTATGAGAATAGGTGACTGCCCTTGATTATGTATATGGTTATTAGGGGATGTCCCATGCATTGCCGGTGGATGAGACGCAGGCCTTTGAAGGGGCCGCGGTTGTTCAATGGGAATTTCAGGCGAAACTCTGTGAGCTGATTCGCCTTCTCGTGCGTACGCCTGTGCAGTGTCTGAATTAACTTGCTGTCTTTGAGGTGGAGAAAAGGTAAGATTTCCAGGTCCAGTTTGCCCCGATGGCATTCTGCAATCGTTTACAAAAGACGGCACAGTCTGCTTCATTTGGGTAATGTTGTTACCACGAGCATTAAAATCAGAAATTCTTCTTAATTCACTCGTCGTAACACTGTGTGTATTTCCTCTATTGCCATGTATGTGGTGCCTGAGAATTTGCTCAACATCTACATTCGTGGCATGATGGGCATTACCCGTTCTTTCAATATTTGACGAGACTTGCTTTTCACGAATAGAATTATCTGTTAAAAGTTCAACGATCCTATTCCCTTGTACCTGAAACAGAAATATTCAGTAAGTTGAGTTACAGAAGGAAAAAAAAAAGGAATAACGGTCTCATGTCTTTGATTGAAGTTCACATTTTTAAGGTGTCAACGGCTGGCAATAGACTGAGATGGTTCACTTTTGCAGATAAAATCGATTTCTCATAATTTTCAATGTTCTTGCAGCTCTATGCATTTAAGAATACGTACCAAATTAGAAATGAAACTGCCCCTCACTTGAAAAAAGAAAGAAAGAGAGGAAAAAAGGAGAATAACAACAACAAAAGGTAACAATATACCAGATCAATGTCAATTTGTGTTCCACAAGATATCATCTGCGGCTTTTGCTGTTGAGAGAAGGCGTTCATGAGTCAATGAAGTTCTTCATGCCTTCGTTTTTACGGATGCTATTCAAGCGAATTTACACTTAGTCTTACAGTCAATAACCCACTTGAATGAGGGTTTGAATTGTATGCATGCATCTCGTTCTTTCTTTGGAACTTTTCAAAGTCCTAAATTTGTCCTTTTTTGGATTGATGGTGACGCACGTTTGTCAGTTCGGTTTAAATGGTCAAATTTCGTAATTATGTTTTCAAAAGTGCAAAAAAGGTTTTCGGAAATATAACAAATGAACGTTTAGCATGAGATTGCGTTATTCTATTTAATATGGTAGAAGTAGAAGAAACCGTTAAAAATAAAGCGTACCCTTTCATGTTTGCAAGAGATTTGTTTCACTTTTTGCTCTAGTCGTTTTGCATCGGACTGCAGTGTTTTCTTTTCCTCTTCCAACGCAAATATATGCTTTTTCAACAATTCTACGTCCGCCATTATTCTCTTTTCTACTTCAAGGGATCGCTTCACCATTACTTCTTTGAGCATCTGTCACAAAGAAACCAAAATCATATCACTTTATCGAGTTAATTTTATCATATTGAGTAAATGTTTTAGGACAGGTTGCACGGCCACCAATATCAGTTCTTGTAGTAGAGTGTAGGTCAAATTTTTTTGATTTGATGCGCATAGTAGAAGACTGACCGACTCATCCTAAATAAACTTTTCATATTGAATGCCTCGCGTGAGTGTAGTCAGAACAAGCCTTTCGGCTCTGCTCACACCATCGCGTACTGCATGCGAGACGCGAGTTGAAAGAGGAAAGGAAGATAAAGAGAGAGAAAAGGCCATATGTTAAAATGCTTGTTTACTGAGATGCGTGGGGCCGCCTCTAAGCCATGAAGCACGGACCTCGCGTCCCGTTCTACCCTCCGACTCAGTCGATAAGTTTATACAATAATGGAACATTCTTCAGCTCGAACCTGACGGAACGTATTCATGTCCATCTTTATTTCATTGTCTTTTCCTGATTCTTTGCTGCTTTGTGCTGGCGAATCGTATTTTATTTCATTGTTTCTGATTGACACACAGGATATTCTGCCACTTGTACCTAACAGTGATTTAAAAAATGATACAGTCAATAAAGAAATGCGACAGGAACAAAATACTAACGAACTTGTAGCCCTCGTGAATTACAGTAGTAAAAGAAAAAAGAGACAAGGCAATGAGAGTTAATTCAAGGTTTTGAAAATATTTAATCACATCAGATAAGGTGAGTTTAGGTAGGTTAGCGAGACTATTTAACGATAATTCACCAAGGGCGAATTGAGTGTTGTTGAATAATTTCCGAGATGTAGTCAAGGGGATTATTCAATGAGGCGAATAATTGTTTTAGTATAATTGCTCAGGTGCTTTCGAATTAAGTTGTAAGTTTTTTCTGTTGTTAAAACCATTCTGTATCAAGATAAACAACCAGTTTCCACCCAAATTTAACAGCGGAAGATTTTATATTTCACTTTTGAAAAGTGTTACGCCAAACTTAATAGCATTTTTTTTGCTCTTCGGACTTGAATTTTCTGCTATTGCATTTCTCACTTTCTCGGTAATCATTACCAAACGCGAGGCAGCCATTTTGTAATTCAGCGCCCATGGAATTATCGCCACGCGCGAGGTGATTATAGCGAGATATGACGGAATTCTCGACCAATCAGATGAAGACGTCTTTCGAGTCTAGCAGTGTTTCCCTAGCAGAGTGTTAAATATGATCTCCGAAATTTATATACCAAATATTTATTTATTATTTGTTGATGGTGTTGCTCTTGTTTTTTTTAAAATTATTTTTCATATAACGAATACATTCCATGTTGCCGTGCGTCTGATCATCTAATGAATTATTGATGACGTCAAAATGTGATAAGGACAAAAATGGGGCACATGAGACGCAACCGAGTATGTTACTGATGTTTCTTCCACATTTTGATGTCTTCTGTGATCTATGACTGCACAGGCTTACGGCAACATACAATCTACTTGTTTCATTGATAATGGTGACGTCATCTATGCGCCTGTCCCCCAAAAGATAATAAGTAAGAAGCAATCATAGTGGGTGTAGGATTAACCTCATCATAAAATTCAACCGCAATATCAAATACTCTGATTTGGTTGCCCGTGGTTACAGTTCAGATCAAGTGACTGATCTCATGAGCTAATTTGAGAATGAACCACTGATTCAGTTCAGTGGGTTAACTTTCGTCCAGGTATTACATGAGACGGGTCACTGCCTTTATTTCCATAGAACTCTATACTTCATTATGCATGCAGTTATTTGATTAAAAAAACAAAACAAAACAATGGGGAAAACATTCGGCTGCCTTTAGGACTAATGCTTTACTTTAGAGTGGTATGAGGCCATGCGGAAATAGGTCGGATTTCCTTGTTATAGGCTTTGTAACACTTTCGTAACGGCGGGCATGATTATTATTTTTTAGTTTGCATGAAAAGAAAGCCCTCTTGGCCTCTCTTTCAGGGTAAATAATGTTGTGTTGAAACATGTTTTCGAGGCCAGGAAGGCTAACTGAGGCCCGCCATTTATGAAAGAGTTCTATGATTAGATTTCAGGACCTAACTGTGCACGAGTTTCGATAGCATTCCGATCATTTTTTTACTGACTGACCGATAAAAACTCATTTCTTCATTCACCCAGAAAAGGAAACTTTACAAATTCAGGGAGCTCTTTAACTAAGTTGGGGGGGGGATAATTACAAAGAAAGAAACCGAGGTGCTGCGTCGGAAGGAGGGGGGGGAATGACATGTTAATTTGGTTTTATAAACTGAGTTGACAGTGTAAATTGTTAACCCAGTTTGTTATTCGATGATGCCGTGCATTTTTTCTGTTATAGATCACTGATGAAGTAAGAAAAAAATAGAGCGCAGCCCAGTGTGTCGCTGATGTTCAGATCACATTGGGTGGTCTTCTGTGATCTCTTACAGAATGGTCCCACAGCAACATGGAATCCATTAGTTTTATAATTTACGATAAAAAAGCAAAGTTTTGTAAATGATGAGGTCATCTATGCGTCTGTTCTCCACTACACCATATTAGGTGAGAATCAATCAAAATGCATACAAAATTCGGATCAATATCAGTATCTGGGCAACGGCCCACCTACCCCTCCCCTAACCCAACAACAGTCAATTGATAACAAGTTAGGATGAATGTTGGGTTAGGGGAGGGGTAGGTGGGCCGTTGCCCAGATACTGATATTGATCCCAGAATTCAGCCTATCATATAAACATATTGACACAATTTATTAATATCATTCAAATCACTCTTTGTCATAGTTCACCTGTTAAGCTTCCTGTATCAGTATTGGCTGCCTCTCCTTTATTTTGTTTTGGGTTTTTCTCCGGTCCTTCCTCTTTTTTCGCTTCTCCGTCCTTGCCACACCCACTCTTTCTCGGAGTATTACTTTTCTTTTGAACAGAGGATGCAAGTTGCTTCAAGCGTCCTAGAACCTCGTCATTCATGTTCCTTTCACTTACCAGCGCCCCTGCGGGGAAGAAGTTGGTAAGAGAAATGAAAATTAGCTTGCATAATGTCGCAGTTTTTTCTGTCTGTTTTGTTTGTTTCTTGTTTCCTTTCGTACTCCTCTTGTCTTGTTTTGTTTTCATAATTCGCGATTCTAACAATTTACCTCGTACGTGTGGTGTTCAGTCTCAGTGATCGGACGCACACAACTAAAAATATCCGGGGCTCCGCTCCGATCTTTTCTTAATTTACAAATTATTCTAGAAAATGAAAAAAATTAATTAAAAAAATTTTAAAAGATGTTTTCTTCGTATATTGGAATAAACCAAACCGAGCTAATGTGAATCTGTATTAAAATGATTTTTCCTATCATGTAATTATGAATTTGTTCATGCTTAGCGTGCGTATATCGAGTTATGGATGCACGCGGGAAGTTTGGAGAGCACGAAAAATGCGAAAGAGTAGCTCGAGGCGCAGCCGAGAGCAACTCTCACGCATTTTTCGTGCTCTCCAAACTTCCCGCGTGCATCCATAACTCGATATAAGCACAGCTAAAAGCATGAGCAAATTCCTTTATAACAGAGCGACAACAAGGATCTGCGCGAAGAAACCTTTTCATGATTGTGCCGGATAGAGTGCAAAATTCTCACAACGCACAAAAAAAAAGGAATCAAACGTCCCTATTGGCTGGTCAGAAACATGCCACATTTTATACTTTGGTTTGAGCGAAAACATTTGATCCAGTTAACCGATAACTGTGAGTGAAAAGCTCAAAATTTACGAGGAAAATGGAGAAAATCAAAACTAAATGAACTCAAGTGCCACTAAAAAATGTTTTAAAAGTCAAAGACTGAAGTTATCAAGGGTTTTGACTGTTCCAAATAATGTTTACGCCGCCGAACACGGTGCAATTGGAGAAGACAGACTGCAGGAAACTTGCAAAAAAATGCTCACGTCATCTTATTTACGCACGGGCGTGCGTAAATAAAGATTTTTTTCATAGCGGCTCGATGGGACTTACATAAGGCAAGCACGCGCACTATGTTATAATGGCTAATCGCAGTTATTGGTAAAAAAAATCACCATTTTTTTGAGATGAGTTGCATAATCCCATATCGTTTGGACCGTTATGATTATATAATTATATCTTAGTAAAAAAACTATCACCAAGACAAAACATGCACACGTTATCGACTTGAAGCTTAGAAACATAGATGTAGCATCGTAGATAATTTTTAAAAAGGCGATGTCTTGTTATGGAACAGAAGATTGCTATGACGATAGTTTCATGCTCTGAATTCGCTGTGTACGGCGGTTAGTCTATTCTTGCATCATCAACTTGATCAACATATAAGCGTGTCACTTACACAACGACGTAAACCAACAATTTCTTTATAAACTAAATATTATCAGCATAATTACTCCCGTACATTAAAGAAGGTAAATAATAATCATGTTAGAGGATAGCAGTACAGACACAAAAGCACAGATAAACAATTTTACAATTAATTCATCTTATATAGTTTCTACAGTCTGATGATTGTTATAAACTGTCTTAGAGGTATTCAAACGGACCAGAACAAGATAATAACGCCCGGCGTTATCGCACCCAAATAAACGCAGAATTACAAGTTACTTTTAAGTACTGAAGATGCTTTTAATAATGTCAGTATTATAGTGAATGAGGTTTATCTTTTTCTACAATGCATATCTACAATAACTGGTCTTAATGATAAGTTACCTTGCCTCTCCAAAGTTGAAGATTGTCGAAGCGTTGTTAGACAGCTACTCAGTGAAGTGTGACAATATATATTGGTTATCGAGAGAAAGAAACATTCATTCCTGTATCAAAGAGAAAAGAAAGAATTGTTGATATCCTCTCGACTGCGGTAAGTTTGGACTTTCCACAGAGCATAAGCTATGAATATTTCGGCATCTTGCCACGTACGCAAAGAACACGGAAGACACGTTATCAAAACAACAATGGGTTTCCTGTTAACTTGTCAATTTGAAATAATTATGCAGGATTATTTTATCATTCCATGATCCAGTCTGCCCCTTCTTAGGGAAGCGAATGCGACGACCTCTTCGGGGAACAAACGGAAATTAGAAAACTGAATTTACCTTATTACATAGAATGGAGACAACCACAAATGTCAAATGTATCCCTTTGTTTATATTATTGCTCTCCCATCAAAATTCACAGTTTTGCCAACTTAATTCATAGCTGTAGATGGACTTGTTATCCACATCTTTAATCAAGTCAGTTCAAGAACAAGCAAAGTGAGATATCGCGTGCTCTGATTATCTATATGCAAGGTAAACAAATAACTACATGTTGGCCCTGAGGTCTGTTCTCTTCTTCTGGATGTTGTGTGGACGGAATGTTAGACCCGGAAATGCAAATTTAGATACCCACAAATCATTTAAGGCCATTGCGGCCGGGCTATCAATCGTTAAAGAGCGGCAACAGGAATTGTCCTCAATATTAATTAGGTACAGCCACAAATCAAAGAAAACTAGTTTTGTTTCAGTATACTTGCCAAGTTTATGCTTAAATATTTATGAGTGTATACCTTATGGAGACCATTTTTGCTCTTAACGCAAACATTTTTACAATGAGTGATAAAAATAATAATTGTCATATGCTCTCAAAAACTAGTTATCAATTAATTAAAATATGGATAGTTTACTGACTTCTTGACCGATATTGGCTTTCGATCGGTTGGAAAATAAAACTAGAAGAAAATAAGACCTTAAGCTTGAATTAATTTCAGACTAAACATCACTTACCCTGGCATCAGTTCAAAAACCAATATTTTGACTCCAAAACGTAGGATTAACAATTCTTAAGCGATAAACATTCACCTTGCCTGCTTAACGACGGCCACTCTTTCGAGAATGCGAAAGACAATGTGTATGGTAATTTTGTTGATTATGCTAATATATTCAAATCTGTCAAGTAATTTTGTTGTCTAATTTTAGCTTTTGCGACAACACAATATCGTGACAACTTATTAAACAATCGACCACGAGAAAACAATAACTGCATTCTTCATGAAATTCTTTTTACGCGTTTAAATAAGATTAATAAAATGTAACGACATGAACCTATCTTTGATTGCTTTACATAGAAATGTGTTCCGAACATCGTGATTATGACAAAGTACTTCAAATATTGCCCTGAAAGATTTGAAGCGGAGCGGTGACTAAATTTCAACGTTTACTTCTGTAACATTTAGTCGAAAATCTGGGAGCTGGGGAGTCATAAACTTAAATCCAATCGGTCGGAAACTACACAACACAAAGCGGTAATACATTCTAAAAGGATTTAAAAATGCATCGTGAATCGCAGACAGATCGGTAGAGCAGTTAACGAAGCGTAGTGCTTCGGGCACACGAATAGAGAGAGGAGTTTGTCGATAGTATACAATCCAAGGATAACTGATCTACATTGGAATAAGAGTCTACTGCAATTGTCAAGATTATTAGCAATTTTTTACATAATTGAGATACCCGTGTAGAGGTTTACCTAAAGGTCGTAATTCCACACTGTTTTGATCGCGTACGTTAACGGCTGAACAAAATCTGAGCTGAGAGCGTCGTTTTGTAAAATGTCCGTCTATTCGTCGATCATGTGACACCAGAAAGAAACCATATACAGCAAAGTGCTCAGCCTATAGAGAGTAAGGACGTAAACAGTATTGAATAATCCAAGCTAATTAAGAATTATGTGACTTCCCGAACAATTTACATGACAATGGTACCTTCAAAAGAGAACTAATAATGCTCTTATTTGTAGGCGCCGCACTGGCGCCGGTAAAGAATGCAATTCCCTAAGGAGTACCACTGGCTTTTATCAATAAAACAGACGCGCCATAACCAAAACAATACTTCAAATATGTTAGCAGCTGTGGCCCTAAGGAAAGGCTAGGGCAGGCCAATTTCCGGTTGTGGGGCGACCTTCAAGTAATTTTTATCTATTCCGCGATCTCACCGAATTAATAAATTCTCCTAGTATCTACAAGTTGAAAAGAATGGGTCCGTAAGATTTTCTTCTTTAGAATCGTAAAAAAGAATGTTCAATTCCGACACTCATCATCAGCATTATGGCATACATACATACATACATACATTCTTTATTTGATAAGTAGGTTGTGTGAAAGGCAGCCAAAGGGCTGATGTGGACCTACTATACTAAATATTAAGAATTACATATATATAAAAATTGCAATAATAACTTAGAACTACTATATAAAATCATTTCATCCGTTGGATTTAATGCGCGGTTGCTTCTAACTCCTCCCGAGAAGTCCTTTGAAATGTTGGATGCATGTACACAAATTGTTGTTCTTGTTCGATCTAGGGTCTATTCATTATGATCATTAAACTTCTAAGACGTTTGACGTGAATGTTTGATTCGCGTAAACGGGTCAGTGGAAAGCCTTTCAGGCGCCAAGTGTATTTTCCGCCACGAAGAGGAATTTGTCCTGTAGTGTTTTATCTTAAATGTTTTGCCCGCCCTGATCAGTATTCTCATAGAAGGTTGTTGATCAAAAACTAACAGTAACCTGTTGAAGCAGAATCAAACCAGCACATGAACATCGAGTATTCTGAAAATGGCATGTCCACTGATATCGCGAACTGCTGTTATTATTTTGATATCTTCCGTTTAAAGTGCGGTGGCTCAAAGAAACAAAAATTGTAAACTCAAGAACTGCACCCTCAGCAGATTGGAAGTTTTCAAACTCTGAAATGCTTCAAAACCTTCAGAAGCCTTATTAACAATGGTTCCCCAACCGCACTTACTCTTCGTAACTATGCAATTTCTGTATAGTTTAGACATTTATTTTCTAAATGGCTTTATAATAAAAAAACATGTGCAATTGTCGCTCTGTCGTTTTCATTTGTAGTTGGGTTGTACACCCTGGAACCTTTAAAATAGCTCGCTAAGTAAGCAACAAGTCACGACACGAATTTCTACAAAAAACACAAAAACAAAAACACGATGGGTCCAACGACATATTTAAAAAGCGCCATCGCTCTTATAATCAGATGTCACTGACATTTCAGCTGTCAGAACGTTGTTTGCCATTTTTACCGCTGAAACCAAATAACCATGAAACAAACCCCACCTGTAATTCTCAGAAAAAAATGGGCTGAGTCAAAAGTCAATGAGATTGTCGATATGAGGGCGCTGATCAAAAGGTAGCAGTGTTAAAGCGACCCACGATGTTTGTCTTTATAATGTTTTGAGTACCATGACGCTTACTTATTGTTCTAGAAAATTCATTGATGTATATCTCAGAGCAACATACCATAAAAAAATATTGAACAAAAATAAAGCGAAGCGTGGGACCTTATACTGAGACGTTTTCAAAGCAAACTAAGCGTTCAACTCTTAAATTTTTTTTCGCCTCAAACTCATCACCTTTATGAATTCGGAAAGTCGATCCAAAAGCTTGATATTATTTCCCGATAGGGGCATAATCTAAGTTATCAACTTATCATCGGGTTGCAAGATCTCATGACGCATTTCCGGTGTGTTCTGAATTCTTTAATCACGTCATGAAAATTTGGATGAAACAAATTATATTTTGAATTATTCCAGCCAAACCAAAATAGCGACTAGAGAGATATCTGTAAAAGTGTAATTTAAAAGATTTCATGTTAATTTCACAGATCTATATCGATTTTCGTCGACTAATAAAATGGAAAGCAAAGTGTAAGAGCTTGACGCCACTTTAAAGACATCAGATAAAATGAAGCAGATAGGAAACAATTAAAGCACTACCCAGAAACGTGACAAGCAGTAAAAAAGGAATACGAAGAGAAGAAATACCTCGAGGGTATGGACCAAACCAGGGCGAAGTGACGCGCGATTTTTCCAAATAAGAGCACGGTAATTGCGTGAAAAGCGTAAATGGATCCGGTGTAGCGCTTCCGAGCAAATTGACCTACGAAAAGATCTCCCGAGGCACGTCAACTCTAAGAACTGCCGGCGTAGTCAAACAAAACTTACCAATCTTTTTCAATAATGACTGAGATGTAAACATATTGAATGTCAAATACTCAGCATGCTGGAAATATTTGTCCATATCCGGTTTTCAAGGCAATGTCTATTTAAGGATCTCTTGCGGTCCAATCCGATTTAGTGCGAGTGGAGATGCGAGCGCCTGTCTCATCAACTTCACACAAAAGTGGTGCAATAAAGGTGAGTCTCATGACAAGAAACAAGAAGGTGAAACCAGGAAATAGATGTTGCTCCTGATTGTGCCAACAGCTCGGCCTGCAGTGGGAAGCTCGGACTTGGCTTTCGGCTCGTAATGTAAAGAATTAGAAAGTTAATTATCTCTGTTAAATCCAGCAAAACCGCACCTGATTAACGAGCTCATCTCCAAACTTGCTAGCTATGGAATGCAATGAATTTGTTCATTGTTGAAGTGAATGTCTGGTGTTCAGCTGCTGAAATAAAACTACAAAGGCAAACGAGGACCAAAACAAAATACAAATAAAACAGAGGGAAATTAGGGCGATACGTTTAACTATGGGGAAATTTCCACCAGTTCCAAAGGGTTCGTCCTCTCATTTTCTCCTATGTATGTAAATAAATAAAAGAAGTAAGAGGAAATTGCTGTATGGTAAACGAGTCCACAAATAACTCTTAGGTATCTCGAGCACTCGAGAATGTGTATCAAACGTCGTAAGCAGCATATAGAAACTATATACAAGCCCTCAAATCATAGTTAAATTTTGATGGTGATCTTACGAGAGAGCATTACGTGATTGTGGGCGAGTGTGGAGGAAGGCGTTCCCTTCCTCCCAATGACGTTACTTGGTACCCACGACCTCTGCTTTGTTAAGTTAAAATCCCCGCACTATGGATGTATGCTAAGCTCAGCTTCACCGTTTTTCAAAGTCATGAAAGTCACTGATAATGGAGGGGACTATTCACCTAACTTCAATGTGTTACCGATGTTAGTTCATTTTCCTGCAAACAAAAGTGGTTGGACGACACTGAATCGAGATCTTCTTTTTTCATAAACGGATCAAACAAGACTGACGTGGTACACTCTATTCACACATGGAATTTTAAAAAAGTTTTCACTTTATATTTAAACTTTAGCAAATTTTTGTTGCTGTGACAAGTGTTTCCCGCACTACTCAAGTTTGCCTTGTCCACTGTTTGTTTATGTCAATGATCAATGTACAGCTGCTCTTGCCGCGGTGTGGGGGCTTATTTTACCCATTATCGAACAGAATAACTTTAAATGTAATTTTTACAGGTGATAATCACCTTTGTGATGATGGCAAAGCAAAAATCTTAAACGAAGGGATACTTGTTATGTCATGGAACTCGAGTTTATATTGTCAAAACTCGATATAAATTTGCCAGGAGGTGTCCATGAAAAGACCTACCGACTAGGTTTCTATGGCAGTATGAAAGACCGAAATTTTTCCCTGACGACAGAATTTTGTGAGGAGTTCTTGCCCTTGTTCATAGAACTTTGTATGAAGTTCTTGCCCATTTCTAGTACATCAACACTTTTTCAGTTGAATGCGCGGCCAAAATATAATGGAGAAACTTGGAATTCAGCGTCAGGCTTAAAATGTTTAAACGGGGTTAAGATAGCACAAGACCATAGTTACTCAAAATAGATTGGTAAACGATGGCGTTTGTCAAAGTTATATTGTATATTTTACACCGGAAAACATTTTATCTAATTAATTGAAGGTGCACGTGGATCATGTCACCATGGCATCGTACTATAAGGTGAAAGTTTTTAATAAGGCGAGTTCTCGGAGGAAGCAGATGTGTCTTCGAGTAGTTGATATTTACCAAGTGAATATCAACAAATATTCTCTTGAATTTACTAAATGTAGGACTTTTTCTGGGAGATCTTAAATGCTTTCGAGAAAGGAGAGCGCGAATTGAAGAAGGACGACAGAAAAAAACGTCAAAAGTTCGGCTTGTTTATCGCGTGGGCATTGAAATTTTCAACACCATTTCATTAATATCTTGATAATGATGTCAGTTTGTGGTGTTTTTTTCCAAATGTTAATAATATAATCTTCTATGATTGCAATGACGCAATTAAGACACCTTCTGTTTGGTAAAAACTTGTTTAGCCGGTATATACGAGCCATAATCATAATCATTGTTTTGAATTCAACTTAGGGCAAATAAAAAAGTCTGAAAGAAAAACCTAACGTCGAGTTCGTAAGTTAGGTCTGAAACACTGAAAACATTCGAGAGAAGCATAATGACTCAAGTGAATTGAACAGCTATCGACAAACTTACAAAGGTGAGACAACCTTCGTTCAGTTTTGCGAAGTAATTGTGAAATGGATTATTTTTTTTTTTTTTAAGGAAAGGTTTAAGATATTCATCCGGTCTTAATGTCGAGTCAACAAGGCATTGTTAAACGCACTGTTCGTGAAGATGTTAACTGGATAGTTTTACTGATGCTATTTGCTGTTCTGCTCGCATATTTCACTTCGCGCAAGATATAATCTGAAGGTAAATATCGAGCAGTTGGAGTTCTTTTTGGCGTGACGACGACTTAGGTATTTAAGCTTTTAATTTTCTGTTCCTCAGACTAAAGTTTACCAGTTCTCTTCAACCGACCGACACGAGTCTGTCTGCTTCTGCCGAAAACAGGAAAAAAACCAAAATAAAACATCTACATGTCATATCTCCTCAAATTCAGAGCTAATCTCGATTATTCATATTTATTTCGCTGTAAACTTTTATTTTTGTAGAAAATAGTATGAGTTATTAAGAAAAGAAGATCTAAACATCCAATCAAGGAAATTTCGATATTTATGAGATGGATTTAGTAAGAGCTTGGCCGGAACCAACTCGAACAATTCATGATTAATTTCCACCTGTTTCAATGTGCCAGCAAACTGTCGACTGACGGGCAATGAATTAGCATTTTATAACGCTGATATAACAGATACACACACAAAAAATAGTTTTAAAGATTCTCCTTCAAATCACCGGATGTAATTATGCAGTTTACAACTACCAAAGGCGAGCACAAGGATAAAATCTTATTTTATCTTTACCTTCCAAGTTTGTGGGCGCTTTTGAAACCAAAATTATGCCAATAGCCACGTTTCCTGCGATTGGAAAACGTCGATTGATTGATTAAAGACAAAACTCATTGAATATTTTTTGACACGAGAAGACGTAGACGTAAAATTGTACTCCTATAGAACACGGGCATTAACTATAATTTTCAGTTTGTTATTTGAATTGTACTCTGTTGCTTTGTTTTGTCTTTGTTTATTCAGATATTCAATCGAAATATAAAGCTCTATTTCTATTTCTCTTCAAAGTTCAGCTAATTATTTTTTTCGGAAAAGAAATTTTTAGCTGGATCCAGTTTTACAGTTCAAACACTGAATATTCAGTTTGTTTGTTAGGTATAGAGGAAGTGTTGATATTTGTTTACATGTTTATCAAATTTGATATAATAGTTGTTTATAGCATAGTTTGGTTGATCGAGGTGAGCGTATCCAAACTGCGTGATAGCTCGTGATAGTTGATGAAGTTACTGACATGATATTTCGTGTTCAACTGAGGATCGTTCGTCTTCCGGCAGACACGAAGCAGCCGAGGATCTACAGCGCAGACTTGAGTTCAGATTTTTCATAAATGGGTGACAAGAACTAGTTGGAAAGCATAAAAACATGCCTTTTTGGCTGGAATAACATTTTCAATTGCTTTTCAAATGCTTGTCGCGGGACAAATTTCACATGCACATGATATTTTCAATTGAAATATTCATGAAATTCGTATAAAAGTTGTGCCTAGGTTTCATCATCACGAGCGCCTGAAAACGCGCAGATGACTTTACCTATACAACTGACTGAGTTCTACCTATGCCTACGACGAGTGAAGGATTAAACAAATGAAGAGTTGTGAATGAAAAGGAAAATGATTGAAACGGGATAAAAGCATAAATGACTCGCGCGAAGGGTGACTTGATAGCGCTAAGGAAATACACTCGGCTTGAAGAGAAACGGCCATGAAACAGCGAAAGTTTCATATGCATTTTCTCTTTTACCGTTCCTGAAACGAATGTTTCTGCTAGAAATCTCATATGAAAAGCCCTTTTCAGATGTAATACTGGTCTCATCATGGAAAACATCGTCTATGTCACAGGCAATGTAATTAAAGGTGCAATCCAACCTTTACACGTAAATATTAATTTCACGATTTATACAAAGAGAGATTGGAACATAAAGTGATCGAGGGAATGAGAGAAGCGAGATAACAGGGCTATTTTTTCTTTCTAAGGTCTATTTCTTTCCATTGCCTTCAACAATGAAGTCTGCGAGTTATTGTGAAAAAAATCCATACTTTTATGTTTGAAAAATACGTCCCTCGAGATGGAAAGTACAGTGAAGTGAACATGAAGGAAAGATGAAAAACTGTATCCAAGAATGACAGTAATGACCTTAGCTTCAGTTCGAATGACGCAACCTTCGCGCGCAGTTTACGTTAAAAGAATCCTTTAATGAATTGATCACACCGCCAAGGAAATTAACGGCTTAGTTGCTATTGGTTCCCACCTTATATCGACCGACATTCCAGACTCCTTTAATAACACGACTAATTTATGGCAACGCCATAACAACAGACCCTCTCTTAGTGTTAGAGGTGTTTGATGAGTTTTATGCCCATTTCCTTTTAACAAGAAAGGTAGGTAAAAATAAAATTTGTTTATTGGAATGATTTACACCATTTTCACTCCACTGTCCTAAAATTAGGGAAAAGCCTCAAGGGTTATAGTCTCAACAAAATGGCTCATGAAAAATCTTTTTTATTTTGGACTAAAACAGGTCTATCCTGTTTAGTTAATTTGGCATCATAACATTTTAGCAGGCATGTCCTGTTCTTCAACTCCCATCTTATCATTAAGGAAAACTTAGGGATATTGGAAAGTTAGAACTCTACCATCCTTTCATGAACATGTTCAAAAATTGCCGCTCTGCCATGCAATGCACTATCAGAGTGATTGTGGCATTGATAAGTGCTCTATTCAGTGATTAAAATGAAGTCACCGTGGTTGTCTAAGTGTGTCACTCTGACCTATTCAGAAATCAAGTTTTTTTGGATCAAATCACTTAGAGCCCTAACTCAGGATTATTTGATAAAAAATTGATCTTCTCTTAGGCTCCTCTAAGTGATAATGAGGCATATTGCATGCCGTCATCGCGTATTAGGAAGTCCCACTTGAATTGCTGTTTTAGCTTTGTAATTAGCGTCCATTTTCTAATTGGCCGATTTATAGACGGATGAAAGGAAGTTTATTTACCTGCTCGTAAGTATTGCTTCATGTCGTAATTGCCTGTGACCTAAGTTTAACTTTTTATTTGCCTCTTTTTTTCCTCCCTTGGTTTGAGAGGATATTTGTCCGCGAACATGACCTGCTCCAGGAAGCAAAACGGTTTTCACAAACGAAGCTCGAGGAAAACTATGTGCTTTAAGCCAAATGGAGGCTATTGTGTATGCCATCCTTCAAATGATCGTGAAACACGGGGGATAAAATTTTTGTTAACAGCTTACCGTTTACTTCGTGGGATGTTAACTTTTCAGCGTTCTCCGGTACGATTTTATAGGCAATTACATCAGTTCCTTTGTTATAACAGCAAAATGCTCTCTCGTCTGAATTAAGTTATAAACGAAGACTTTTAATTGTATTGGACATAATGTTTGAAAATTGAGGAGTATCGCTTGGGGTATATTAAACAGTTATTCCATTCGCGCTTGTTGGATAAACGGCCCAAAATATCGATAGATCTTCCCAAATTAATTTTTTAAGAACAAACGAAATGAAAAAAACACTTACCACATTTGTAGAGCATGTTGTAATGGCTTATAACCCATGATGGCTAAACCAATGAAAAAACTTGAATTTCGTTATCTAATAATCCAGTTTTTAATAAAATGAGATATTCCTTAGTTTTAGTTGGGCCTGTGACGTGTTTAGGCCGAGCGCAAATATTTGATGGACTTAAGTCACATCATATCAGGTCAAGATCTCTTGATCAGGTACATTGCTACGTTTAAGATGGGATTGCCTTTTCTTGTAAGCCTTTACCAAGCAAACGAGAGGAATATTTAGAGAAGCAGTCTGAAATCATTGAATTACGTTAGATATTTGTCAGCTACTCTGCCGTGGACAGGCTCTTAAATTTGAGTACTGCAAATAAAGTAGTTTTATGTGTCTGCAAGGTTTTTCTATTTGCGTGATTTGGGTAGACAGGTGCGTACACCTACCAGAATATTAATTTTAAACATAGTTGCGTGTTGAACGCTTATAATTGTTTGAGGTGATTACGCGGGACCCATTTCAAGTGAAATATAAAACTTTTAGTTTCTACTAAATAATGAAACAGTTTAGATTCTTTTGTTTTGCGGCCTAAGGACATAACGCTATTCTATCGAAAGTTAGAGAGCTGAAGGAAGATTATGTTGTGAAATACTTTCATATCGAGAAAGTACGGTAATTGGAAAAAAAAAGTAATTCAGAGAACTTTGATCAAGACCATTGTTCAAAACTGAAACTTTGAACCTGGTTAAAAAAAGAGTTAAATATATTGTTTTTGTCTAAATCGTATCTCCATTGTGATTCTTTGTCATTTTATTATGGTGAGTAAGAAATTGAAATCAGAAATTATTTCTTAGAAACCCTAAGTCGAAACTAGCCTGCCTTTACTAGACCTGGATGATTCAGATTAAATTTTAGATTGTGGTCTGGTTGAAATTATTGTAATGGACAATGGAGTCTATTTTGTTTCGCAATATAGGTTATTCTGTCTGTCAATCAGTTCTTTGGCAGATGGCATCATAGCATCTTAAGTTGTCCGCACCAGTGATATTTGCATAAGATTAAAGAAAGCGTCGTAACAACGGATTCAAGATTTGGCGAGCGCGTTTCAGAGTATAGCTGCTCTTTATAGGTGAGTGAGACAGCCATAACGAGTTTTCCTTCCTTCAGTGGTCTCTATCATTTTGACGAAGCATTCGCTTTGCGCTGTGTTGAACAGACAATTAATTGAAAATTTGTAAAGTAGCTCGTGTTTATGATTTTATTGCCAAACAATTTTTCGAAATTTCGTTGCCAATGCTCGCCTAAAAGTTTCGTAATTCTGTTGCAAATGTTTCCAAGCCTATGAAATAACCTGGCTGGGAAAGAGATCATGTTTATCTGGCCCCGGGAATAGTTGATCATTATAAGTCCAATATGACCTGATGTATTTATTTCTAGGCGTTCCGAATAAATTGAAAATTATTAAAAGCCGTTATTACCATGAGAAATAATTCGAATTGGGAACGATTTTGGTTCTACGATTTTGTTTCTACAATACCTTAAATGCGAAAGTCGACCTCTAAAGATGAAGTTTCACTATAGCTGTCACAAACGTTTCGTTTTGTGACGAGCATTCAAAATGAATTTTCTGTCTCACTTTTATTAAAAGAAGGTGGCCTGGAAAGGCGACGACCTGACAATATCACTACGTCATTTGAATTAGCCTTCGTAACAGAGAAACGAAACTTCAAGTGTTCCACGTTGTACCGGAATAAGCATTTTAATTTGCTAGTTTGTTTGCGTTAAAATACCTCTTTCTGCTTTGTATAGTTACCTCCGTAACAAGTATTTCAGATTTGGTGATGCCAAAAGTCACGTTCGAACTGACATTAGTGACTGACATTTTCGCAATTTTCTTTCAAGAAGTCGCTATCTTAAACTAGTTTTTTATAAAACTTTATTTTTGGCAGCAACTTATGATAACAGATGGCCGTAATTTGCATGATGTATAATGAAAACAAAGACAAGTACAGCGTGTAAGTGATTAAAATTAAAAACCAGACACGTCAAATCGGGAATGCTTATCGAAAAAAATATCACCAGATTTTAAACTGGTCTAAATGCTGCTAGAGAAAAATCGAGTTAAATTAGCTAAAAGCTGCGATAACTTGGTCGTCTGAATTTGCTTTTGTGTTTGTCACCGCCCTGATGGCGGTCAAATGACTGAAAACGTTTTTGCATCTGATCATCATTGCTTTTGAGTTTTTCCGGCGATCATGCCTATTACTGAAATATTGAGTTTGCAGAAACGTTTTTCAAATACGTCAATTACAGTTTAGGAATAAAGCCGGTACAACTATTTATGCAGTCAATTTGTTTACAGTTGATCGTGTGGTCTGATGCCCAGGTGAGAGTAGCCATTAGGCAGTGTAGATGGAAAAAATATGAGAAGTTTTCAAGATACCTACCTGAATGGACGTGTAAGTTTTTGTGCAGGGCGATTTGTAACTAAGAACCCTTAACGATGACGAAATTTTCTCATGAAGATCACCCGAGAAAGACAGTTGTCAAGGAAGTTGAAAAGGGCTGAAGGGAAGTTGTACTCCCGCAGGTATTCTTGACAAATGTTATTTGCGAATGTAAAAGAGGTCAAATTTTCCCTGACAGGTGCTTTTGATAGAGAAAACTTGCAGGTGTAAATACGGCTTCGTTGATCTGGGCGGCTCCGTCAGTCAACGTGACAGCAACCTATCATATCCGTGTTAAGTTACAGGCATAACACATAGTTTGTCTTGCTGACCCTAAGTTATCATTTATTAAGTCATCATTCTTTTGAATACAGCCCAGTTTCTGGTTAGATCCATCTTTTTAGCACTGTACTGCCTTATGCTAGCTTTCTAGTTTATTTAGGATTATCGCAATACTACTATAATTATTTTTGGAAAAAAGAAAAACATTACCTTTTTTCCACCCATTACGGGGGCATTCATCAAACAGCAGAAACTAATTAAATGTTGCAAAGCTTATTTTTAAGTTTTAA
The DNA here is from genome assembly GCF_036669915.1 of Pocillopora verrucosa. Taxonomy (NCBI): domain Eukaryota; kingdom Metazoa; phylum Cnidaria; class Anthozoa; order Scleractinia; family Pocilloporidae; genus Pocillopora; species Pocillopora verrucosa. The sequence continues at coordinate 10,388,415 of NC_089319.1, read as the reverse complement.
GCATTCAGAGGAAAAAAATCAGGGTTTATTTCGCTATTTTTGTCACCTCCATAGACGCAATAGTAGATATTCAAGTCTAACCAGGTGCAAACTCTCCAGTTTTCTTATCTTAACGTAGTAAAGGGGCGTCTGCGGATCACCGTTAAGAGAATGTGGGCATCTTGCACCAAATAACAGTTTAATACTGTGTACAGAGTGTTTGTATGCTGGATCAAAAATTTTCAGATTCGACTGTTTCAAGTTCTTTCTGGTAATAACGACTCTATTAACAATTGAATCTGCCATGAATCTGTAGAGGATTACTTACAACCAAGGAGATCATGCAATGGCAACACTATTAATAGCAAAGCAAGGTTTTCTTGATGCAAATTTTGAGTGAATAATAATTACTTTAGACCGCGTCACACACGATCGTCGAATTTGGAAAGATGGTAGATTTTTGTCATAGATCGTAAGAAATGAATTGAGCATCCTTTCCTCAGCTCGAACGTAGCTGTAAGAAAGACTCGAGGTGCATAAAACAGGGCCAAAGTGCCTGAAAGGAAAAAACTAAAAATGTGTCATATATTTTAAAATAAAGAAAATTGGCTGTATTTTGGCTGGAACGATAATTGGACTCAGAAAAGTACATTTAACTAATTGACCAATCGGATATATTGGAGACTGTCAGCTGTCAAATAGATATTAAATGTAAAAATGGTAAAAGGAAAAAAGTTTAAAAAAATTACTGATACATCTTCCTGTAATCGCTGCAATCTGGTTTCTTTTCTTTTCAGAACTAAGTGATGGAGGATTTAGAAACGCTACCAAAACGAAGGTAAGTTATTATTGCTGGGGCGGATGAAAAATAGTAAAACAGATGCTCACCACCTGAGAACGATAACTCGTCAAAATTCTTATTCATGTTTTTTAGTGTGAGATCTTCTCTAACGCGTAGTCAATTCATCTGTCTAATAATTCGAGGCGGAATAAATATTGAATTGTGATCAAACTTTCATTCCGTTTGAACAGAACTTTTAAAAAAAATTACCACCGAAAGATGATCTTATTGTTAAAACACACGCAACAACTTGCATAATAAAGGTATGAAGAGTTCGATTGAGTCTTTAGGACGCTCAACATTTTTTTTTTGTGGCGAAATAGGTAAATCAAAACTGACATCACTTCGGGAAAAAAAATTTTGGTGTAGAGTGCCAAGAAATTGACTTTGTTGTATCTCCCATCATTGACAGGAAGCTGAGTGATCCTGGAGATGCACCTTATGGTAAGTTTTTTTTTTGTTTGTTTTTTTTTATGCTGATAAATTAATAAAGTACTAGATGTCTTTTAATGTATAATTTTACTATTTTAAAGTGCCTATGACACAAATTTTTTTGTACATTCCGGTTGATAGCTGTATTTAAAATTAGAACAAATCGACTTTAGCGCCTAGCGACCATTTTTTGTGCACTGAAAGTGTAATTTGGCGGCCAAAAAGTGTCCCCATCAAGTGCGCGGCTAAAACGATCAGTTACATAGCTGTGACGTAGAAAACGTCGGCAACTATGGTGGAGAAAGGAGAAATCTAGAAGAAAGGACGAACGCATTGCATGGTCGAAGCGCCAAATGATGTTAGGTACAAAAATAATATAAACATACCGGGTCTGATTTCTATACACTACTTTCCAAAGGAAGTAGCTGTATGGCCAAAATGGTCGCGTTTCGATCTTCGACATCGAGGAAATTTTACTCTTCAATGACGTCTGCCTCATGTTCTTACCGGCTTCGAAGACGGGTGTTACGAAAACATGCCACAAGTCAAATCAGGGGAAGATGGCCAGTGAATTCAGCTAAAAAGAATGCTGATTAAGGGGCCTGTTCCCACACGGCACACGATCGTTCAACATTCTTTTCGGCTGACATTTCGCAAGCGAAGAATGGTGAGCTCCTTATTGTTTATTTCACGTGCTTGAGATGTACTCATACTTCATCTCTTTCCTCTTGACTACATTTGCGCTTTTCTTATTGCATGAAAATCCTACCGATTTCAGTTTCCATCGTATTTTAATAACAGAAATACATCATTTGTAATAAAGTTTAAGCCCTTTCCTGAGCTTACCGATATCCTGTTGCGTGAACAGTGCGAAACCTCTAGCGGATACTGGCATAAACACCAGCTCGAAGGGGCCGTGTATTCTCCTAAACCTAGATTTCCGAAATACATCCCACGAGCCATCAATTCCCCCTTGCCCTCAAGAAACCAAAGGTAGTAACAATAGCAAAGTCATTATGATGACAGCACTGCCCGATGACTTCTCGGCGAAAAATCATCGTGCATCGTGATACAGCTGATCCTTTCGTCAAAAGTTAGCTTTCGGTTTGCTAAGGGAAATACTCTACAGTAACGAAACTCTAGAGCACTGACTAAGGGGAACCTTCGCCGCACTCGAAGGTACGAAAATGTTATGGCAACACGGAAACGAACACAGCTACCCATTCTTAACATGTGTTTCGTCATAGAAAAAAAACACAAACTCAACAAGCTGAACACTTTCAGTAACGGGAGTTGTTTGTTCTAATCTTGACCTAAACACCGCAGGCGAGAAACCGTCATGGTCAGTCTTATTCGAAGTCTTCGTTTGATGCATGCGGTTCTCCTTCGTAGGGCTGAACCGTACTGGCAACTTCCATTTCTTCTTTTCTACTAGAGTACGATCTATCAGAACTCTCGGTAGAGCTTGCTGAAGGTAGGTATACATCGCCATCGGAAATTATTTCAAGAGTATTTCAAAGCTAACTAATACAAAATTACAAGAGATGTGAGAGATTTGTAAGTGTCAACTGAGAGTTTCACAGTTTTCTACGTCATCACCCGCTTATTCATTACCAGTCCACGGGACACTTTTAAGACAAAATAAGAGCACTTTGGGGCCCGAAAAAATTGAGTTTTAGGTTTTTGGAAATTTTTTCTTCTACCGGAATTGGTTTGTACAAATGATAAGCTAAATATTTAGGCCAAAAATTTCGTTTCATAAGCACTTTAACGTCCAGCTGGTGCCAGCCGCTGTTTGCATAATAGAGTTATAGAAAAAACTACTCATTGCCAATCTCTCTTATTTAACCTCTTCAACGACCACCTTTCAATATCGGTAACGGTACGAAGGTGCGCACAATGGGCATTTAATCATTGACTAACGACAAGAGATTATAAAACAGGGTAACAAAAGACGGGAAAAGTAGATCAAGAAGCTAAATATTGAGCCTTAAGATGTCCGGAACGAAAACTCAACAAACCGAGAGACTTCCTGTACTTTCATTTTTTTCCACACCATCAGTCTTAGGTTTCTCTTTTTTTAATAATGATATCATTACTTTGAGTAAAAATCAGATATCATATTTCACCCTAATCCTCTACCTATAACGGTTATCATTATGTAGCGTCAACTTTCCTGCGTGTCTTAAAGGCCCATTTTCACCCTTGATGCAACGTGCGCCGCGACCCAATTTCCTGTAACACGAAATTCCCAGATTACTGAAAACCTTCTAAAATCGTCTTTCTCGAGAGCCATCCTGGACGTATAGTCGTCTGTTTCACGGTAAATACAATCGCCGTTCGTCATTTTATAGTTTCCTTACGGTATTTTGAGTTTTGTCCGGTTCGAATCTTTCTTAGCGGCTTGACCGCTTTGCTTGTGACTTAGCATTATCTAATTCTTTTTTTTGTTATTATTATCAGCAATGTGTTCGATCAAAAGGAGCTTCAGATAAAGGCATTCTTGTATAAAATTTTCAGTTTTTTTTTCTTCGCCAAACAGATCAGCCGCTCTTCTTGAACCGCGCGTTGAACTTGTGTGACCTGAACACTGAGGTGTTACAGAGTCGAATTTTTAACTTTTTCAAAAGACGTGAGGTTTGACCATTTCAGTTTCTCTAAGCGACCTAAAAGAACGGTGTTTCGTAAATTCTTGTGTAATATTTCTTGGTGGAGATGAAATAAAATGGTTTTTGGAATGTACCTCTCCCTTTAAAAACATGCCGTACCTTTGCTAGCGGTAGTTTGTCGCGGTTTTATATCCCTGTCATTTATTGTAGTCTTCGTTATTGGTTTTTTTTATCTCCTTGCAATTTGATTGTCCACTAACACATAATATGTGATTAAAAGGTCCAAGTGGAAAAGGTGCTGCTCCGCTGGTGGATGAAGCCAATGTTGAGGACGCAATTACCTGCCAAAAGCCGCGTAACGACGATAAAATCACACGGAACTTTAAGCGTGTTCACCCTGAATTCTTCAAATGCAATGGAAATATCATCGAACGCACAAGAACAGCGGACAGAAAGGAGAGTGACAGCACAAACGCACTGCAGCAGGAAAATGCCCTGACTTTGTCAAAGATGGAACCAATGGAGAATGCGCGAGCTCCCAAGAGGAGACTGAAAATAGTGCATGCGCACAACACGCAAGGTGAAGAAAACTACCTGAAGATATATTTGGTTTCAAACATCAATTTCAATTCCATTGTGGAAGCCTCCAATTTAATCTATACAAGGTTGAGAATTTTTACGAATATATACTCAGCATTTTGAAAATATCCAACAATATGTTTCTTTAGAAAGAAGCAATGGAAACTCTTCAGACGACCCGATAGTCACAGAACAATATTCCCCCGAGGGTGTGTTTCCAAGTCCTCTCACGGAAGAGAACGTGCGCAATGTAAGTCATTTATTCAATATCATTGCAAATTGGCCCTCTCTAACTTAAATATACAAAATTTAGAAGTTAGGTGTTAAACGACTTCATTCTTTTCTTTCTTCATAAGGTTATCAAGAAACTGATTAAAGATCACACGAGGGAGGCAGCTGACAACGCTGATATTTTACGGGATAAAATATCCGCACTAGAAATTGAAAACAAACGACTTAAGCATAGGGTCGTGGTCTTGTTCAGAGCGCTCAAAGAAGTACTTTCCCGTCGGAGGAATCAAGAGGTTTGACTACTAGTATACCTTACACGTGATTTTAAAAAGAATTGACACCTACATACGATGCCTCTAATTTCACAACGTGGCAAATAACTTCCCAGGTCGATTTAGCATTATGAGCCGACCCTCACTCTGCTTTAATTGGTTATGGGTGGAGCGTCGGAAATTCTGTATCAGTAGTATTGCCTTCAGTAGAATTTTGTCAATACTTTTGTTTGATCACCATTTATGACCCGTTTTTCTGACGGTTAAATAATGCTTCATATTTTCATTGTTGGTTTTTCCTTCCCTCCCTTTCCAAAAAACGACGATAAAAACAATTGGAATTAAATGCGACCTTTCATCAATACATTTGTGAATGCAACGTCGCTTTTGAATTAATTGCAAACGGTAATTCAGTGCGTGGTATTTTACGATTTTTCAGGTAATTCCAACCACTGTCCAGACAAGTTCGATACAGATGAAACCTCGCGTTCTACCAAACAATCTTGGATCTCCACAAACATTACCCGGAGAGGTAATGCTTGCATCTCCCACTAATAATTGCGGTAAAACGGATGTATCTAAATCCCGTGAGTTGCCTACCGATGTTTCAATCTACAATTCTCTGGCCCCTGCTACTGATGGAGTCGGTTCATTCCATCAGAGGTGTAAGTCACCTAAAACTGTTGTTAGTGGACTTCATCCAGGGATATCACATGATGCCACATCCCCTCCAATCCCAAAAAGAACACCAAATATCCACACCACCTCCTTGAATGGTTCAGCTTTGAATTTCCCGATGAAATCTATCTGCGAAGAGAAGGCGTCTTCTTTTACTCATCCACCAACGTTCTCAACAACATTTTGTACAAATCAAGTTCAACATTCACCTGAAAGTATGGCCCTAGCCAATCAAGGGTACTGTACAGTTACAACTTCTTCAACCAAAGCCGTTATGGTATCTAAAGCTATTCAGAATACCGTGCCCCTTCTCACTCAAGTCGTAAATGAAATTGTGCCAAACACTGTGACAGAGATGCAAGACCAGTCTCACGTGACAACTGAACCTAAACTTTCTAAAGTTCCCAACGACTTCAAGGAGTCTCGGCTTTGCAGTAATGCTGAAAAAGACCAAGTTCCCGCTAAAGTTTCTACCCAGAATGGAAGTACATTAGTATGTTCTCTTCTTGACCAGAACATAAAATCGCACACTTGTAACGAAAGTTCCCCCAAGAGGCACAGGGAGAAGTTAGTCGACCAGCAGTTCGAAGATCTGAAGAGCTCGGAGGCAGAGAGCAAACAGGGGTATGAAAGGAAAAATGTCTTGGACACCAAAACCAACGGATTAAAGAAGATATCGAGTCCTTCCAATGGGTCGCCTAAAATCAAATTCTTTCCTCAAAGCCTTCCCCGTGTTTCTCATGAATGCTGGAAGGGTGGTCTGCATACTGAGTCTCCAAGAAATGCCTCCATCACTTCACAGCAAGTTCCTTTGTCAAACTCTGAGTGCTCTTTTGTATTGGATATTCCCATCCCTGGTTATGGTGAAAGAAAAAGTACGCCATTAAAAGACGCTGGGCTAGGAAATGCAAATTCTTCTCCAAAACTTGGTTTAGTAAAATCCACTTCAGTCGTCACCCCAACACCTCAAAGGATAATACCTAACGGCAGTATTGAGGTTAACAGGCCAGATCCGAGTCCGTACTTTGTTAATGACGACAAAGTAAACAAGGATAAGAAAGCAATGCATCAAACTCCTTATATGTTGGAAAAGTTAAGCTTAAACCTCCAATTACCTTCAAAAAGTGTGGCTGCTGTATCTAAACACTATTGCTACAGTCTTAATCATGGACAAGAGTTCTTTAACGGAACAGTAAGAACTGATGGTACAAAAACTGTTTCAAGTCCTTTGACTGAGAAACCAAAGTCATCAGCCCACGAGGAGGAGAGATCGAACACGGGTATTATTTTGCCAAATTTCAAAAAAAGAATAAGTACTTATTCCCCAAGCGACCAACACACGTTTCCCCATCTGGAGAGAAGTGCCATTTCTCAAGTGACCGAAAGTTTCTCTAATAAAAATTTAGCTGAATTCACGTCGGGTAGTAGAAGGAAAGTCCGAGAGGCGCCTTCTTCCGCTAAACCAGGCAATTTTCACAACTTGCTTTCATCTGCCAAATTTTACAATGGGCGTGAGTGCAACCAGCACACAAGGCCATCCGAAGGCTCCACTGCCAGCGGTTATCATGTTCCTGTCAAACCGAAGTTCTCTCCTTATGCAACGAAAAGTACAAAACCAGAGAAACAGGTTCCTTTGATGGGGTCTAATGGGAGATTCGCCCCACCAGTGACCGAATTGCAGGCACCAGATCCACACGTTGTGGCTCACATACCACAGTTTCTGAATGCTGAGGCAAAGTTCGCCAGGAATCAGTATTTTATGTTACCGATGAGGCATCAAATCGAGACTGCAAAACGCAGTAGTAGAGAGTCGGACACAGAATTAGCAAGAATCTCTTGTTTGCCTGAGAATTCATCCGGCAGAGACACATTTACCGCTAACTGCCTCTGTTGTACTAAGACGCACCCGAGTTATGACAAAGAGCGACTTTTGTTGCAACTTCTTGAGTCCAATCGAGCATCGTTCATTCCACAGCGTACACCAAGGACCTTTAATAACTTTCCAGCTACAGACAAGCAAAACTTACTAAGCACTCGATCAGGGAATCCGGTTACACAGTCAAGTCATAACTCTGAAATATTAAACCGTTACGTTAATCTCCAGCCTCAAAACCATGCTAAGAATAGATTGAAAAAGCCTGCAAGACCGTCGTTATTCGATATCAGTAACGGAAAAACAGACAGTGTACTCTTACCTGGTAACCCTCCTTCAGACGTAGAAGGCTGCAAAGCGAGATCATGGGGAACAACGTGTTCCTTTACACCTCAATTGGAACTATCCAGTTCGTGCCAACGATACCTCGATCAGCTCAAAAATTCTACTGGACTTCCAACATTATGTCAGCAAAATACTTTCCACTTAGATTCTACACCTACACCACATTTAGAAAGAGAAGCAATCAATATGAATGAGAGTTTGCGTGCTTTCCCATTTTCCCCTCCAGGTAGTTTAATAACGCAAAAAAACAGTCAACAAAATGAGACTTGCAGTGAGCAGCAAGTGAATCTTAAATCACCAAACGCAGAGAACAGTTAAGAGAACGACAGAAACCTCTCCGCGTCCTTTATCACCAAAAAAAAATTCATCAGTCCACACCAGCGGAAAATACGAGTCTGGGAAAAACAGTAATTCCCTCACATTCTATTAAAAACTCATCAATAAATGAAGAACAGTCTCAAGAGCTCAAAACAAGACAAAATTTCAAAGCAAAGTTGATTGTAGAGAGCCGACACTGAGATGAAGATGTAAGCGGTGAGTTACAGACGCAGGTATCACGCCTTTTTAAAATTAGCGTGCAAAAAACTGTTTTGTCGTACACGGAAAGATTTAAGGCGGCCGCACTCCGCACTTACCGGTTTCTCAATGAGTTTGAGAACGTAGCGGTCTTTTTTGTTCTCGGCTTAGCACACTATTCACAGCATAAAGGCGATTTTGGGCCCCGAAAACACGGACGAAGGAGTATTTTGTTTTCCAATTTATTTCTACATGTAACTGTTAGGGGCAGTGAGATTATTGAAAACCGCACAAAAATAATGGTGAGAATAATAAACTTTGCGTAAATTTTTAGCACATAATTCCCTTTTTTTTCTTATCAAGGATCAGATTTCAGAGTTAAACGGAGCTACGTTTTGAGTTGTTTTTAGTGTCCCAGAGAATCGCCTTTGTAGAAGTAGTCCTCCTTAAGTAAAATTTGGTATCATGGGCTGGCTCACCATTACTAGGGTTATTCAGTATTATCAACTGAGTCGATAACGTCAATTGGCCATTGTAAAGAGTTTCAAAGCTAACGTTTCAAGCGTAAGCCCCTCGTCAGAGCGATGTCTATCGTCTATCGCTCTGAGGAAGGGCTAATATAAGGCGCATGACCAAAACCAAATTCTACAATTCCCCGGAAACAGTAAAAATGGCCGACTATTCATATGGTAAACTTAAATATACATAGAAATAATAGATAAACATATAGGTGGTGCGACTTACATGAAAACATTAAATTATCACACAATAACCGAACCAAGCTCATGACCCTCCGAACATAACTGCAATCAGCTCAATGCCCTCTGCCTTATGTTCATTTCAGTATTCGTGCAACTAAAGACTAGAAGGAAAGTGAAGTTCGTTTACGTAAACTCGGTGGAAAACATGTTTATGTCTCAATCAGAAAAGCTTTGAGTTAAAAGAAATTTGACTAATTTAACCTTGACTTTACGACTACCATCGGCGGCGGCCGATGAAGTTTTGCCGAGATAAAGCCGCTTTGTCTCGGCGAAACTTCGTCGGCAGACTGAAAGTCGATAAAAGATGCATGGTGAAGGGCGTAATCGGTTGTTATGGTAACGGGGGTTTAAAAGTTGTCATCCGTTGAATTTTTGCTGCCGATTTTCAACGTGGTGAATACATTTTCAATGAGTGTGGTTGGTTTTCGTAGAATCCCAAATTACGTGGACACATGAAATGTTGCTAGTTGATTATTTATTATTACGTTCAGACCGTTCTTGTGAGATCCAAGCCATCAAAAACTCTGACCGTCCCCTAACATTAAGAGCTTGAAAACTGCAATTACTAAAATAAAAGTATCGTACTTCTTTATCGGAAGCGCTCATTTGTGTGAAAACCAACATACATCGAAGCCCTAGGACTGACGAATGAATGAGGTTTTTGTTCTTGCAAGCTTTTTCCCGCATCATTGAATCCTTCCCAACTCCGCCGGAAGTCTATTTCCCTTTCCGCTTGTCAGTTTATTAGACACGTTTATGTTCAAACTGTCCAGCTACGTGAACTGAAAATTAACTTGGTAAACAGATAACGGGTCGTAACCTAGAGAAAAGATAACGAGAAACGGAAGATGTAGAATCTCTAACATAGGGAATTCCTCTGTTGGAGGTTGTTACCTTAAAGACAACCCGCTCCCCATTTTCCATTTGTCCGGTTGGAAACGTGTCAAAAATACAGTGAAACATAAAACTGCGGCTCACCGCAGCTCTCGATATCCTGGCATCTGGCATCGTTTTTGTATAACACCCTGAGTTACTTGTTATTAACACCAATACAACAGCAAAGGTCATCCTAAAATTTCAAGAGCGGTTCACAATCTGTCTCGAAGCTGACATCAAACTAGTTATCTGGAAACTCAAAGATAGTTGCTAAGAGTGTGAGGTCACCGTCCAGGTGTGTATGTATCTTTAACGTCGTTAACATATAAGCATTTGGTGGTGATTTATTAAGACAAACTCGACTGGTTCTATACACAATAGAAAGCGCCGTCCAACAGTTTGTTACTGAACCTAGTTTATCTCAGCTCCAACTCTTTTCACGTCACTTTCGTTTAGCAAATGTCGGTTATATAGATCTGAGTTAGAATTCTAGTCAGGTGAACCAGAAATTGTCATTATCGATTCACTGACGCTAATTTCAGAATGACGTGTTGGGCAATGTCCGGCTTCAACTTGCTTTTAGTATTAGCTTTTCGTCAGACTGGTGAAACAAAGCGTGAAACTTTCAACTGAAATTACATATCCCTTCCTGAAGCTGCTGGTGAAACTATCCATCTGATACTGCATGGAACCTCCAGATTAAAGGTATCTCGATATCATTAACCCTTTGCTCCGTAAGAGTGGCCAGCATCTAATTTCTCCTTACAATATCACTACCGAATCACGCTTTAAGGTCATGAGAATAAAGGAAATGATCAACAACTTAGGAAGGTCTTGATTGTTGAACAAAATCTCCTTATCTGCACCTCAGGAAATGTGTAAATAACAGTATGGAGATTATGCATGATAATGTTAGGGCGTCAGAGATTTAAGATAACTCTTCCATTTTCTTTTGATAAAAGCTTCACCGATTAAGGAGTTTATCCCGAATTGTTAATCGTTTCCGACATCTTCATACCTAAGAACCTCCGCTAATTTTTAAGGGTCGGTTATTTACACAAAGTCTAACCCAAACCACGGTTTTACGCAATCAATGGGCCTTAGGCTCTCTTTATAAGAGGGCTGATTTAATCACATAATTGTTCTTGGCACTGTTGGCTTTCGGCCCTCTTGGCACTTTTTACATAAATAAATGTTCAGGTAAAAGATTCCGCTAAATTGAGGATTGGTTAGGACGTAGTTTTGTTGAATAATAATCTCATCAAAGCGACAACGGAGATGAAAGAAACTTACTCAAAAATGTCTACACTTCAAATCGTTCACGCATGTAGAATTCCTTACTTGCGTATCACCGTTTTCTGAGTATTTAATATGAATTTTCAAATTTCGGTATATTTCCGAAAAATGGGTGGCGTAGACAATAGTGAAAAAAAGATGATCAGACTACATCTTCGAAAATCATTTCATCTCCCAGTGGCACAGATGAATAACATTTTCAGTAAATGAATTCGAGCAATAACCACGTGGAATATTACAGCCTCGATAGTGGGTTCCACCCACGACTGGTCTTCCTTTCAAGGTTTGGAACTTGCATATTTGTGTTCGCTATGGAAGATTCATGGAAATTTCACCTTTCTTCTTATGTAAGTTATGCGTACATATCACGTGAATAGGACGAAATTAGAAAAAGGAGTTCTCTAGAGTATCATCACATGACGCTCAATAGGAAAACAAAACATACAATCTAAAGAGGTCTGTTATGAGTAAAAGTATACTCATAGCGTTGAGATCGAAGGAATATCTACGTAAAAAACAACAAGAGGGTGGGTGAGGCTCAGAAAGTGTTATGCAAAACAAATGACGTAATTGTGCCTAACAGTTATCAGGAGAGCAAAAGAAAAGATCCTCACTTGAGAATTTTCACGTGAAAACTACTCTCTTGCGAGGCTGGTCTTTCTATGATGTCACGTCACGGTCACGCCCAGCGCAAGTGCTTCATTATTTGTCATCAACTAACTTAATTTGGGAACGTGAATCACACATAAATTCTATTGTTTATTTTCGACCTCATCGCTCCTTTTTTCTTTGTAGTTTGATCTAAATTACGCTTCATGATTTGTTTAGTGTTTCTTTTGTGTGGCGACAGAAATTCGACAAAAGTGGATCGTTCGTTCAGCAACACGCCATCTGGCATGAATGAACAAACCTGGTCCATTAAAATTCATGACGCTCAGTTTAACCAATATGCCACCAGCCCTCACGTGCCCCCCTACTTCGCGAATAGAGGGAAATGGATCTCCAAGTAGGGTGCACATGAAAGAGAAAGAAAAAAGTTCATCACAAAAATAATCAAGTAAAATTTTGTCGGGTTTAGCTTACGAAAATGTTTTAGCATATGCTAAACACAGACGTTGGATTCTGAACGATAGACGATAGACGTAAAACAATAGCTGAAAAGCCATTTTAAGGTCGCAATTGTCACACAATCTTCATTATTGGACATTGCATCATAAAACAGACTCTGGTTTTTCATTTGGAAATGAAGATTGTGCAACAAATTTGACACGGGCATATTGTTCATCGTCTATCTTCCAGAATACATCACCTGTGTTTTGGCAAATGCCAATGTGTCGAGCTTGTATGTTTGTTTTATAATCAAATCTAATTTAATCCGTGCCATCCGTTAATCCATTCTAATAAATCACCGACAGGGGTCAAGTCAGTTGTCCAACAAAACGGATCCGTCAAAATGCGTGACAGTTTAAATACCTAAAACACCTTTGTCCTGGGATATCACTTCATTAATAGTCCGTCACACTGAAAAACAATAATCAGAAATTATATCTTGACCTTAGGTCTCGCAGACCTGGTCATGCAGCTACAATCTTTTTAACGAGGTTAATCATGACGTTTGTGGAAACGGCAAACAGTTATATTGAACTTGTCGCTGTCTGCTGTCAGCCATTTCTGCACTGTGAAGAGAAATATTTGCAATAGCTTTGAACGAGAGATTTTTGTTATTTTTTTACAGGGTTGTTTAATGGATTAGAGGAAAGGTGAGTGAAATTCATTTTTGCTATTAGCGTCATGTTTAAACTCACTATTTAGTCCGGTTACCGTGCCTGCCGACATTTGCAAATACAGTTAGTTGTGCTATATTCTAGCCGAGAAAAATTGTAATTGTCACCATGAGACTTGCCATTTATACCGTAAATTATCTTAACAAAATCTTCAACACTGCACTACAACAGACCACTCTTAAAAACGGCAAGCCATGTACAATTCTATTATATGAATGTAAATAAACCTTCTAAACCAAAACAACTATCAAAAGAAAGGTTAAGAAGGTTTATTGACATGCAAATTAGAGAATGACGGTTGCGCCCGCTGTCTATGTGAGCGTCCTTATACTCATTGGTAAGAGAAGGATTTTCTGTATTTCAAAACTCCAAAATGATACGTACATCATATCACAACACAGGTAATATGATTGCCTCCAGAAGAAACCTAGCTTTGCCTAATTCATCTTTTTTTAGCGTATAATCCAACTATGCGAATATTCATGCGGTCACTTTGATTTAACTGCCTCGAAATATAACTCAGTGAATTTCGCTATCTAGTCAAAGTGCTTGGATATGACATTGGAGCGGTCGAACCAGCACCTCTAAAGTAAAACATTATTCTTATGGGTAAATGTTTTCCTGTAAATAAGCGTTACCCATGAAAAACCTACCACTGACACTATTTTTTCTCTTAACAATTTATCTTTGAACGGTAAATTAGTAATAATGTCAAGCTGGCATGCTTATGAAGGGACCTTCACATATTCCGCTCTAAAGTGGAAAGTACTTTCGGTTTACATAAATTAGATGCATACTAGTATTACGTTCTCATCCATTGCAAGAGCCGTTATGACTCCAGCAGTCATTCAGACAGATGCCATTTCACCGATTAAACAGCTCAAAATAAAAAAAAAAGAGCAAGCATACAATCCCTCTTAGGTTAATCTATGTCTAAGGTAACCGACAACCACTAAAAAGATGAACACCAGAGAAATCTTCATCAAAGGAAAGACACTTGGAACTATAAAGTAGTCAATCAACTTAGAGTATGAGACTAAAAAAAATTAGAGGAAATCCTTCTAACCACCATTTACCGCCGCTAATCGCGATGACCAAGAAACAAAATCTCGACCTCTACACTTTGCTCGTGACGTCGTATGAAAACATTTTCATCACATACATGTCAAACAAACTTAAAACTTTTATGTTTTGTTATATATGATTAAATAAATGAGGGTGCAGTATGCTACAGGTTGGCTTTATAATTCTCATTATCTTGGTTACGCATATGCCTTTGGCTTTCGAATGGACGAATATCAAAGAATAATAACAAAGGTGTCAAAAAGTTTAAATATTCCACGAGGTCTAAGACAATAAGCTTCAACTAATGAAGTTTTTATCATTTTTGTTTCATATTCAGAAAAGGCATGGCGGAATACAGTATTTCTTTAAGAAAATGACACCATTTCTGTCCGAAAGCGAAATTTCATTTCAACCCGTTGAGATATTGCGCAAGAGGAATTTCCCTTTACTCCTTTGTGGTTTGACAGGCGGAAAATTTTGCAATAGTTTCCCTGATTATGTTGCACCAAAGCAGGTGTTTTTGGCCATTAAATTTATTAAGAGCCTCGCTTGGCATGTTTCATTTGTCACTGAGCGGAAAACTCGGGGAAAATTTGAAATTCTCAATTTTCTAAATTTCTTGTTCCCGTAAAGCGTGCGTTTTAAAGGCACTTTTAAAGGACTTATAGTCGCCCTTCGATAAACGAAAACCCATAATATTGGCAGAACTTCGCGTATATTGCAACAATTCACGTCGACAAATTATGGACAAGATTTAAGAGATATGTTTTGTCAAGAAGATGAAGAGTGGCGTGGCGCCAACGGTATTAGGCCTTTAGCAAAACCGATATTGTTAATCATAGGGCGGTCACGCACTATTTCAGAAACTAGATCAACTGGTTTAATTAAAACTAGAATCTTGTTTGACTTGATTACGTAGGCGTGAAAGGAATGTTGCGAATGGTATTGTTTCACACGCGCGCGTGGTCTTTGAAAAGGACTTTGGGTTTATACTCTGCTCTCACGTGAAAGTAAGTCCAAGAAGGTTTACTTTGCAGGTTGCATTGCCAGGACACATGTACTTGGGAAGTTCGAATGAATTCTACGTGTTTTCTGAAGCGCAAAAAGACTTGAAATTTCTGTCAACGTGAGAAGGTAAATATCATAAAAGCAATGGCTTAGTGATTTTGCAATTCAAATGATGGCTTTATTAATCACAGCCATGACTGGTCAGTCATCGTTGACTCTAGTAAAATTTTAGTGCTGTTGAGCACTCAACATTCTCGAGAGAAAAACTTGCCCGTAACTGTGATCATGAGGCCAAACGTTTGAGGCAGTAGTTGGGGACGATTTTGCCATGTAGTTTGTCTTCTTTGTTTCGATTCTATTCACGTTAGAACAAGAGAAAACGCAAAACAATCAAAAGAAGTAGACCCCGATAATGCGAAGCGAAATACAGAATCAAATTGTCAGTCGTAGTTGTTATCGATGAAATATCTAGCTAGCGGCGACTTGTTTCGTAAATCTTTCATTTGTTTCATTGCCTTGACAGATGCTAGCCGGTGGCAACCGTAATGAATTTTAAAAATCTCGAAGACTTGCTTTTGTTTTCTCGCTAAATATTATTCACCCCTCGGCAAGTACATATTAGGAATATTTAGCATTTCATTCTCTACTTTGGAATATGGTAACCATCTTCCCAGGCACAACCGTAACTAACAACAAAATAAGAGACACGCTTGAGTTGTGACACTTTAATGAAAGTGGCCTCAGTTAACCCGAGTTTACTGTATTATCGAACGAAATATGCGCGATTATAACCCAACGCCGGGCTTTAAAATGGTCCATAACGCTTTCTCTCGGGTGATATTGCCTTTCGTTGATATGGTATTACAAAACAAACCCAAGTGCTAATACTTTTGACAGTCCTGTGCTCAATATGGCGCTGACATTTACGGCCTGATCCATTGGTGTAGCGGAAATTGTTTCCTCGTAAACGAGTCACTGTTGACATCTGTCAGCCCGGGTGTGCCAGAGTGTTCTATGACGTCGTTTTTTTCTTGTTGTCCGTAATTGTTCGCGTCAGGGTGTCCAATTGAATTGATATTTTTTTTGGAAGTAAGAATTAAAGCCATGAATCTGTAATTATGATGAGAAAAACAAAATTCATTTGTTTCGCCTCGTGAATTTTTCGATCCCTTGAGGACTGAGTGATTGCGACACGATATCGATCGCATGTCCACCGGTAATAAAATGGAATTTTCGAGAAGAAATTTGACCGGAGACAAAATATTTTAAGTCTCTAGCCTAGCAGCAACAACCAAGAACATGTTTGGTTCACACAAAAAATTAAAAATATCAGAGCAATAATTCACAAAATGCGTTGGTTTAGGTCTTTGTTTTGGAAAGGAAATTTCATGAACTAGCAGCATAGGAAATTACGCCATAGATAAATACGTATAAAAAATGAAGCACTCGACCCCCTTTGATTTCACGCTACATTAACTCCACTGTCGGTAGCGTGTGTAATTTGATTCAACTCTAAACTGCCTGTGGCTTAGTAATATTACTGAAGTGGTGCTGTACTGTAGTCTGGTACCAGGTACAGAGATGTTTAGTGTCAAAGGGTGCATAACCGTAGTATGACTAGCGCAAACATGCTTAGGCCCGCGTTTTGGACTTCGTTATGGGATTAACAACACGACTGAAATATTAGTCTTCGAACCTAATGATGATGTACGGACACAAATTATTTTTGAAATAAATCGAATATAACCTGTGCATGTTGTTAGAAAAATGACGAACTTGTTCTCACAAGTGCACCGAAAATATAGCAATTTCAAAAAGCTTGAAAATATATTTCTGGTATCGACGGGGCATGAACTCGTGCCATCCGGATACCGGTGTTAGCGCTTCTATCAACTAAGCTATGAGGCCAGAAACCTGCGTGAAATCCATCGATTGATTCTTCTTTCACGAAGAGAAACAATGACGATAACCACAAAATGGAAAATCCTTGCGGTTTTTCGGCAGCTTTTCGAGGGTCTATTTCTTTACTCTTTTTCCCGAGAACATCAAAGAAATATCAAGCTTGAATGTGTCGTTTTCTGTTCGGCATGCTAACCGGAATGAATAAAATTATTTCAAGTTTGTTAATTCAATTTTTGAAATATGCGAACACACCATAGTAACCTGAGATAAATGATAGGGGGAGAGGTTTATCCGGTGGTTTGGCCTGGACGCACAGTTGTAAGGTGCTTTCAGTTTGATTTGCCATATTTCATTGAATTTCCGGTTGTACTAATACAGTTGAAGACACCTTTGATCCCCTGCATAGGGCTTAATTTGGTCTACTTTGCCGAATCCCGGAAACCATATGGAATCACAACTATTTTCAATGAATTCCGTCAATATTTTAATATTTATTGTTTTACATTTACAGAGGTAGTTAGTCCATAGCATTGATACATTTGGATAAAGACAACCTTCCGTCGACACGAGAGTTTCCGTTCAAGGCGTGCTTATCATTAGATAGAGATCATTCTTACTAAGATCCAAGGGGATACGTACTTTAAATCTGTTTAAAATGCATAATTCGAGTCAAGTGCTTTCACAATATTTTGAAACACATGAAGGAGATGCAGTAATTGATAATAAAAATGTTTTGGCCATTTGTTTCTTTCAAAAACCATTTAAAAACCAACGGTACGCTGAGTTGAATCGCGACTGAATCATGCCATCCCTACGAAAACAACAAATGAGATATTTTCCCCTTTCGCCGACCAAAAGGGTAAAACGAAATATTAATTCGTAGAGTATCGCTTCTCTCTGTCTCTATGGAAACCTCTCGTTTGTTTGTGGAATTTAAAACTGGTTTTGCAAGTTCCAAGAACTTGTTTCGACAGTAAGTCACACTGTACATCATTCCATTATTTATTTTTTTTTTTTTAGAATAAAAGAAAATGTGAACACGAATTCCCAAGTGGGCTTACAGATCGTTTGAAACGTGAAAGAAAACTAGAAATAACGACAAAGGCATTTACCAATGTTTAATAGGTAGATTTCTCAAAGTTTTAAGCCCTAGCGATTGTCCACCTAGACATTGTAAGAAGTGTCACCTCAATTTACATTCCCTCTAACAAAAAACGATAGAAATACATTATGCTAATTCTGCAATGGCCAAGAAATGAAAAAAAAGGCACGCTGCGGGTAGTCCTCGATAATCAGTCGAAATTTGCACAAATTTCGAAAAATATGTAAAAATCTTCTTCATTCTAAATAATCACTTAAATGAGCTTTTTCCAAATCCTGTGATTCACTAGCAGTGTCTTTCCGTATTTTCTTTCGTCTTGCTTTCGTCTTGCTTTCGTCTTGCCATTTCAACAATATCTTGTAATCTAAAGATACATTCCAGTCCATACTCTTGTGTAGGAGATCCGAAGAATTAGCTTTAAGTATTTAATGTCGTAATCTTCAATTAGTATTCATCTCTTACAATTTTTTCCTTCTTGGTTTTTCATTACTTTTTTGGTGATTTTTTTTTCTCTGTGATTGGAGGCAGAATTCATGGAGTCGACATTTGCTCCACACGGATCTCTATCTGGTTTCTTTTTTAAGATTCATTCTTCTATAGAAGTCACATGAACGTTTTAAAAGGAACCTTGAGCCTGCATCGACACCGCTCCGGGAAATTCAAGTGCCCAGTTCATGTTCTTAAAGAGACATACATTCCTTTCTGATTTTGCAGCATTTATGACTAGTGCTTATCTTAAATCGTGTAAACCTCTTAGTGGTGTTACAGAACTTGACCAAATCATGATAAAAGTATAAAACGATAAATCTTTATGTAAATCGCAAATTTGAGCCCCAGCCGCGGAGAAAAATTGACTAAAAAAATGCCAAACCAGTCCTTTTTTTTATCAGTAGTCACGATGGCTTTTATGATTTGCAGCAAATTTTGTTATGATGTGAAGAGTCAGGCACATCTCGCATGATTCTACCACTGTCACGCGACTCTGCTATTGTTAACTCGTCCGTGATTATATGACTCGCCGAACTTGAAACATTTCTTCAATCTTAAGCATGCGATTCTGGCGGCCTGATTAAAGAGCTGCGTCGCTGTATATAATGTGTTATTTTTGCGATGCACAGTGGCACTTCAGCTTAAATTTTAATTAATAAGCTTTATGAGGCACGGCGTAATAACACACAGACTTGGGAACAAGTTGTTGGAGGTGGAGAGCGAAAAGACAGAACGAAAATGACGAACTTGAAAAATATAAAGGTAAATTTTTTATTACACACGAATCGTGACGTGTTTTATTAACTGTCGTTTATTTCTTTCAATTTCGTTGTTATTTTTCTCGAAGTAAAATACTAGCCAAAAGCGCGTGGTTTTATTTATGACCTCATAAAAATACATAAAGGAAAAACCGAAAAATCACGAGCGAGTCATGGCTTAAAATATTGACTGCTGCTAAACACAACTCTAATGGGTCATGACCACATCCTGTGACAAGAATGTATAGTGTTACCGCAAAGGAAGACGACGGAAACAGAGCGAAACATCTGCTTCCATCAGTTGACAGTGACAAGAAAATATATTGGATACGTCACTGCTCCGCCGCCTACTTCCATGTCTATGTCGTGGTTCAATTACAGCCTTCGTTTGAATATGTTGCTTGTTTACCATATGAAAGCATGACGTTTTCAGTACAATGCGAAAGGGAACAAGTGTACTTCCCTTCGTCTGCCTTTACCTGTTGGTTTGCTTTAGTGAAAATGTTGTAAAATATATTTTCTATTGTCTTTTTAAGGTAATTTATAGATTACGTTAAAGATTATCGCCGTAAAAGTCATGCCTGAGCGCTTGCTATCATGGTATATTGACTAACCCCCTACCCTCCCCTAGACGTGAAAATGAGAGACACGATCTAATGAGCGAGATTTGAGCGTACAATCACGAGTTGAGCGCCGGTATCAAAATCACTGTCAATTACCGTGCAAGTAGGATATTATGAATTGCATTTCAATCCCTAGTCCTTTCCATATCTCCTTTGATGTCAAAGAAAATAGATTTCTTTTTCATTCCATTTGTAAATTGTGTCACATGTAGTCATTCTACTTAATCTGATACATAGAAGACTAAAGCCGTCGACAAAAACATCGACATCTCTTTCATTGCATTCCTTGTATCTTTTTAAGAGCATTCGGTAGAGCGCTCGGCCGGTTGCTGCCGAGAAGACTGGAGTTTAAGCCTCTTAGAAGATTTAATTACTTTTCAGACTTTTCTTTCTGCCATACATATTACTTTTTTTGCACTTTGTATAAGAACAGACATTCGTCACTCGTCATGTCATTCGTGATTTACTTCAAATTTTTTCTTTGTAGTCATGCCACGCAACGTCTAAAACACATGCCCTCGAGAGAGAGACTTTTACAGTCACTGGCTGCAACACATCAGAAACTTTTTTGTTAACATATAAATTATTCTAAAGACCGCCTCTGAGAGACCGCCTCTGAAAGACCGCCTCTGAGAAAATAAAAAAGTAACAAAAACTATAAACCTCTTTTCAAAGAATAGCTTTTAGCTAACACAAAAAGAATCCTTCAAAGACAACTGACGTTAGGGAAAATAATACAATACTTGTTTGTCGCGAAACCGGTTTGTCTTGCGGCAGGTGTGGAGGCACAATTACCTCATTAAAAATTGAATGGAATTGTCTGATGAAGTTCCTTATTTGGGATGCTGTGGCACCAATTTCAGAAGCAAAATGTCTCCACTATGTCTATCAAAATGTCTTCATTCGTAGCAAGTTCTTCCCTAACACTACTCAAAGGAAAATTTGAAGATGCATAGCAAGAGAAGTGATCTGATGATTTTAATTTAAGGTTAAAAATTTATGTTTAATTTGCTCATAGAAGCAGGAAACGAGGATGGAAAGTTACGCAAGACCAAACAAACGGAGGTAAAAGCCGAAGTATATTTTGAAATGATGTTACTTAACTCTAATTTTTCTTATATCTCCAATGATTCGACTGCTTTGATATTTCTTGCCTTTTTTGACGCTGTAGTTGACACCACAGTGTCATTACTATTTACATTAGGCTCTTAAAATATTCCTTACTTTTTACAACTCGATATGCTAATTTATGTGAAATTTATTTGTTGTTGTCAACTTCATAAAATCTGCATTAGTTCTCAGGTAGGTTTCTCAGAGTCTATGCAATCCGTTTCAATTAGAATTTTGCAACAAGCCTTCGACCCCTTGACCTGCTGGCCTATACCCCTTAGTCTCCTACGTCATAGGTTAGGGATTCTCCTACCTAACTGGTCAATCGCGGTCAAATAATCATGATTACAGCAGCTATTAGCGACCGATGATAATACTATCAAATGACAAACTGACGGCTGTTGGCTTAAGCTTCATGGACACGATAGTCTTAGAGTAATGCAACCTTTTAATTTTTTTCTTTATAGAAAGCTCGATGAAGTCCACGACTTACCCGGTAGGTAACCTTACGAAGTTTGTCTAATCTTTCAACTCTAATGCACCTGATGTCTGATGAATCAAAGTCACCAGAATAAAGGAAATGATGGCGAGCTTAAGGAGCTCTTGATTGTTCGGAAAACAATTTGTTAAACCTTTTACAGACTAACATCAGTATGCATATTCTCCTTACTGGTGCCTAAACAATTCACAAGGTGCTGACAAGGAGAATTTGTTTAAAAAACAAGAGCTTCTTCTGTAGGTGATCATTTCCTTTCTTCTCCTGAACTTGATATATCATTCTGGGGTGATGTTGTTAGGAGAAGTTAGATGATAGTCACTCCAAGGGGGGTTGAAGGGTTTGGATGGGGGGGCGGGAAGGGTACACTCGTTCCAATTTTACTGGTTAAAATCAAGTATTTATTAATTTTTTTAATGTCTTTGACACTCACGGCGTTTTTCGAGAAATGATTATAAGACAGCCGCAGAACGAGAAAAAAAAACACTCTTGAATGGATCAAGCTGTAATTTTTCACAACGACTTTACTCGCTGTGTTTTTGTCTTAGGACCAACAGAAAGCCAATATCCTCACGAGCCCAGCCCTCAGGTAACCTATGGAGAACATAAAAGAAATATACCTCAAGACCTGATCGACAAATTGAACATCAGTTATGACGTCACGGAGAGATTACGGCGGCTTGCGAAATTTTGTGGGAAAGCGGCTACCGCTGAGAAAATAGGAGGTGTTCTTACTGAAGGGGAAACGAATGATGGGTCAAACTACAACAGAGAGGAAATGACTAACGGGAATCACAACGAAGAAGACAAAGAAAGTGCAACTAAAGAAATCGGATGTAATAAATCTGTAGATGGAGACTGCGAACGAGGTAAGGGTTGAAGAGAGAGTTCACCCTTTTTTTTTTTAACCGAGAAAAAAATTGTTGCTGATAGGGATTCACTCGCATTACTTTCCGAAAAGAGCTAAAGAGCTTGATTAACCCTGAGCCACGCGAGAAACTTCTGAAATTGATTTTCACGTCTTATACGAGACTCGCACGTGATACCTTTCCTGCATGGTGCTTGCATCAGCAGAGTTAAAGTAGCCTGAGAGTAAAATTGAAGTACAGAAGAAGCTCTTGTTTTTTAAACAAATTCTCATCGTCAGCACCTTGTGAATTGTTTAGGCACCAGTAAGGAGAATATGCATACTGATGTTAGTCTGTAAAAGGTTTAACAATGTGCAATGATACCGGTAGATATAAATCTTAGGCCTTTGTATTCCACAGACCATCTTTATATCAGATTCCCAGAGGATGGACTTAGTTTCGATAAACATTATACTCTGTGAACATTAGAAAGAAACAGATACTTGAGAACTGCACTTGAAATAAGTTTGACTGTAAATATGTTAAAATCATATATGCGAACTGCGGATAAAAACGTGAATATGAAAGTGATCTTTGCAGTAAAGAAGAGGTAGGTCATGGCTTCAAATCCCGTACAGGCCTGAATTTTTTTTTTCAGGTCTTATTTTCACTGCTGCTTAAGTAGTGTTCATTACTGCGAAGATCGCTTTCATATTCATGTAATTAGTGTGTCATGTACCAGGGTGGGGGTTTCCAGGTGCTGCTACGTACTCTTAACTTAAGGATCGTGGTTAAAACGCCATACGAGCACTGAGCAAGACGTGCAAGTGACAAGTACGAATACATACAAGTACATGTGGCTACATAAGAGTGACACACGAATACATATGGGTTAAAATTTACCATCTTTTCTCTTCATGATGCAACCGAACCGTCAGTGCAGGTTGCAATGACCTGTTTTTACAAACACTCACATGTATTTACTCGTACGTACCCGTATGTACTCGTGTGTCTCTCGTATGTAACTCGTATGTAACTCGTATGTCACTCGTATGTCACTCGTATGTCACTCGTATGTCACTCGTATGTCACTCTTATGTAACTCGTAGCGTCTGCGCGGAGTTTTCGTCACGATCTTAAAAGTTTTTTCCTTTCGAAGGTTTACTACCACTTCAAAATATTATGAAAGGCACAGAAACTGCAGCCTTAGGCAATGAAGATAAATTTAAGGATGCCGCCAATAATGTGGAACAGGCCGCTCCTGATGTTCTTATATTCAAACAGGTACAGTATATGACATGCTTGTGTTCATGAAAATACTTCTCGGTGAGGAATCGATGATTAAATTTTCTAAGAGGGTAAATGTATGCTCTTAAAGGGCTAGGTTACGACAAGTGTATGCGAATTTGGAACGGAAAAAATATTGGTACCTTTTGCCGTCTGGTTTCGCACAATCCGTTAAATCCTGAGATTGGGCCACTGCGATAAGGTCTGAGATAGGATTCACGTCAAGGGTATATATTGGGTTTACTTTCTCCTGTAGATAGAGAATACTTCTTTGTTGATTATAATCTTTCTTTAGGTGTTGAAAGAAATTATCGAACAGCGCA
Organism: Pocillopora verrucosa; assembly: GCF_036669915.1. NCBI lineage: Eukaryota > Metazoa > Cnidaria > Anthozoa > Scleractinia > Pocilloporidae > Pocillopora > Pocillopora verrucosa. The sequence continues at coordinate 10,364,332 of NC_089319.1, read as the reverse complement.
CAAAGGTTGTTGAAGAAAAAGTGGCGGAAAATTCACTGAAACTTCAAAATCGGATACGAGAGCTCGAGAGAGAAAACAGAGAACTACAGTGGACTGCAAGGAGAATATTTGCTGCCTTTCGACAATTATTGATAGAGAATGAAAAAGTAAGTCTATTTCACCTGATTTACGTTCAAATGATATTTGCTTCGAATACCTACAATTTTCTTTTGAAGTTGCTCTAAACCCTCGCGAGTGTCTTCTGTAACAAAACTTGGTATGCGCGCTGTTTTTTAGGAAATCACCATAAATTATATATAAATGAAAAGGTTATTAAGTGCAGAAGTCGTTAAAGTTAAAAGCTATTTTGTTTTTTTCCTCTTTTAAGGCAAACGAAACCGGGAAATAGAAAATGACTAAACGCCATACCATCGAGTTAATCGGATACCAAACTTGATTGCTGATGAAAAAAAGCGCCGACTCCCTTTTGTTCCTCAAAATTCATTATATATTCAGACCGAATTCAACGGAATTCGCCCGATTCAACAAACTCTATTCATTACGATTACGGGGGGGAGGGGGTGTTTTGTCGATTTTTTAGTTTTCTAAACATCTCACTTCTCCTCGGAAAATTATGTCAACACCAGGTTCGCACCGTCAGCCGTCAGCCGTCAGCCAATAATATAGTAGGAAAGCTCTTTTTAGGGGGGGGCAGCCTAAGGAGATTGTTCCTAGTTTCCTCTCCTTCCGTTTAGCTCTAGGTGATCTAAAGAAGAGGACTCTCTGAGAATCAGTTTTTCTTTTTTTTTTTTTTTTTGTAAATTACCTAACTATAAATTGAACGCCTAGCTTTCCCTAAATCAAGTTTGTTTTATTTCAGAGAAAAGAGCCAAAAACATCACGCGGAGTCCAAGTCAGCACCATCTGTGAATCGGTAAAGAAACCTTTTGATTAGACAGAACTGATCGAACGATATACCTTATTTGTTAAAAATCCTTTCAGCAAAGCACTTTTACTTCACACCACTAAAGTGCCAATTTTAAATGAATGAACTGATCGTTGAACTTGATTTACGAGCACATAAAGCTAAAATTAAGAGATTTTCTTTGATGCTGTAGTGTTGCTATAGTAACCTTGCATAACGTGAAGATGGTGAAATAATGTTGAGATGTAACTGGACACTCTTTTGACACTATTTTGAGGGAAACCTATTAAAACATGTGGAAGTATCGGTCCATCAAAGAATTGGTGTTTCAAATTAACAAAAACTATTTTTAACAACCTTATGAAGCCATTGTTTTATTTCCTAAATTGCAGGCCTCTGAGAAAGAAGTCTCCGAAAGAACACTTCACATAACCACTGCTGCAAAGGTAAATGGTGTAAGCACAATTCTCGCGTCGACGACAGCAGCTCCCCTGACATCTATTGCATCAAAAGTTGTCAAATTAGCAGAAGATCCACAACCCTCTCTTCAAGTAGCGCCAAGGGTGTTATTTGATTCGCAGCAACCCTTGATAGAGAAGCCGGCACCTACCGCTGTTGTGTACACTGTGAAACCCAGACTTGCCCAACTTGCAGAAAAGCAGAATGGTACTAGCACTCACAACCGTCTCCATGTGCCCCGTCCTTCAGCAAACGAATCCACAGCGGCTTTCTTACAAGTAGAACCAGGACAATCTTCGGAATCAATAGCCTCCAGAGCATTCAGCCAACCTCCTCCAGCTCTGCAGAATCAGGCAAAATCTCTTTTGGAACTGATTCGAGAAAATCAGCTTAAGCTATCCCAGCAAACGGAACGTCTGGAACGACAGCAGCAAATTCAACAGCAACGCACATCACATCCGTTGGTTCAATCAACGCAACAACATCCATCTGAAACTACAGCTTCCCTTTTACAACAATTGCAACGCCAGCAACAACTTCAGCAACGGCAACAACACTATCAGAAACTGGTGGAACGCCAACCGCATAAAACACTTCTACCAACATCAAGTCAAATAACTGATCAGGTCACACCCACTTTGTCAGTCTTTTCCTCCCAAAAGCAACGACATTCCAGACCAGAACAACAAGTAAAATCTCAGTCCCAATTGGTCAGACCTTCAGATGAATCGCAGGAAAAGCGGCCGTCAGCTAATTCTTCTATTGCCTTGCTACAGCAAAGAGATAATTCAGCAATTTATCATAGGCCATCCCCAAGTCACATGCATTTCGTGGTAAACTCACAGACCAAGACATCGTCAGTTCCCTCGCATCCACCAATCATGTTCAACACAAAACAGATTGATGAGGTCTTGAAACGCAACGAAACAGCTTTGCCTCCAAATGGGAAGAGTCCAATGTACATGTCAACCCCTCAACGTGAACCTCCATCCCAGTCTACTTCTTCAAAACAAGCTCCAATTAATCTTCAAAGATCAAACTTAACGCACACGAAGCCTCCAGCACAGGAGGTGATTAAACATCACGTCCACCACGAACGGCATGTATTATCAGCACAGCCTGCTGCAGAAGTGACAGTGGAAAACGCGGTAGCACGAGGTCAAATGAATACAACACTTTCTCAGCGCCTAGTATCAACTGACATTTTCCATGCTCGACCAAAATCAGTCGGTATGCAAAAGCATGCGCAGCATCCAAGCTCTCAATTGCAGAATATGCAATCACGACCACCACCTCAAGTTGCAACCCAAATGCAGAACACAACTGAAACCAGGCGTGAACATGAGGTTTCCTCCTCCCTGTCTACAGCAATCGCCAAGCACAAACCAATTCAATCGGATGTTTCAAGCATGCCACAAACTATTTTGGTTCCAGCTCGCAAAAAACATACAAGTGAAGAGCTCCTTCCTTCTGGTTACAGATTCTCGCTTCCATCACCTGAGTATCTTCTTCAGCGTCGGAAGCTATATGAACAAACGCAAAACGGTGCTCAACCGCTGACTTCCCAAAGTAGACAAGTATCCATGACTCCTTCCCTTGAAAATAACTCTTCGAATGAGAGAATTATGGTCTCTTCGACGCATTCTAGTGGACACGCAGAAGCTGTATATACGATGCAGTCCTCCAACTTTCACACCACAGCCATCCCAACTCGACCATTCCATCAAAATGGGCAGCGCGTTGATGTACCAAGCCAGTTGCCTCATACGGACGCTTATAACCCTTTTCTATGTCGACCATCAGATATTCTACTGTCGCAGAAGAAGCAACATGAAAACCTTTCACAGTCTCGTAACCAGTTATACAAACCACTTCAAGGGCAAGAACAAGGTCAGTTACCTACAGGAACAGACGAAGGTGGAAATCTTCGAAGTAGCGTACCATCTCTACATAGGCCTCCCATCCAATCTCCAGGAATATCCTCAAGTGATCCACGTATTGAGAAGAATCCCCGTGAGGCTGAAAAATCAAGTATGGCAAACAGTTTAACCCGGAGTTCTTTAAGCGATCATGGAGATGCACTAAAACCTCTTCCTAAGCCGTCAGCGTCGATTGCTGCGAGGGAGAAAAAAATTGTTCTCTCTTGGAATATGGAACATGATGACACATCAGTCAAAGTAGATAATTACGAACTGTTTGCATGCCAAGATGTCGACGAAAGCAAAGGCCAACCAATCAAGTGGAAAAAGATAGGTATCGTGAAAGCTCTTCCACTTCCAATGGCTTGTACACTCACTCAGTTCTCTTCTGGCAGCAAGTATTTCTTTTCTGTTCGAGCAGTGGATGAAAAAGAACGAGCTGGTCCATTTAGTGATCCGTGTACTGTCTCACTAAGTTCTCACAAAGTTGCTTGATATGCAACTGAACGAAAACTTACTCAGGTTATTTAATAATTTGTTCATTTTTTTGAGGGGGGAGGGATGTGACGATTTCTCGACATTGTTTTGATTTTTCTATAACATTGTCGAGTACATTTTTTGTTTGTTTTTTGCTTGGATTATATGAAAAATTGTAAAATGATAACACCGAGTAGAATTGTCAAATTAAGTAAATTGAGATGGGAAACATGAGAGGACTCCGATAGTATTTGGTTTGTCCTTCCTATTGTTCCTTTCCTTTGCAATGTGATCATTGTGCTCATAAAGGCTTTGTTCGCCTTGCTCCTCAGGCTACTCTCACTTCCGAATAGGTTTTTCCACTTTCTTGAAGCCCTCTTCCTGATCGATAAAATTCTCCATGAATGTTTCTCGGTTTTCTAAATAAGCATGAATCAGTGATATCACTGAGACCTCATTTGCTATTTTGTAATTTCGTCATAAAGCGATAGCGAAAAGTCAGACAAAATCCACATAATACGTTATAGACACTGGTGCGTCTTACATTTAAAAGTAATGATGGCGGAGCTCGCAGCGCCCTAAAGGTGATTCATCAAAAAAAAAGTTATTGAACAGTTTTGTTTAAACTTTTCTTAAATGTTTCCTTTCAATGTCTGTTTCGAAAATTACAATAAAAAAGATAGGGCTCTGTGCTTGTTTAAGAGATATGATGAGCCAAACTTCATCCATTTATGCCTGTGATGGCACTAACCACGCGAGTCATTTTCATGGTTCACGGTACATTATGAGGCAGCTAAAAGCAAGGGCTTTCAAAGTTACACTTGAAAAAAACTTGATAGGTAGAAATTCTCAAGCGTAGGGAACAATTGGACGTAAATCTGTGGAAAAATCACGCATTTTTAAACAACATCGACCCGTAACGTTCCTCGAGTCGTTGCCCTCCGCGTCATAATAGGAGGGCAACGTTCCTCGAGTGACGGGCTTCGTGCACGCTTTTACCTAGACCTTTTTTTCCCTTGGATGAAGTTTTTTTATTTCTCCAATTTAAAGGAGATAATTTATACACCAAAATTATATGATAAAATATAGGTGACCGTTCTCGTTCAAGAGCTAAAAATAATCACACCTCTTTACCGGGTCCATTTACTGAAAACCACTACCTTCTTCTCGGAATGCGCGTGCTTGTTCGCCCGATTACGCAATTTTTATGCTCAGTACAGGATGCGCAGTGCAGTCCTAAGAAATCACCATGGGGCACGCGTGCAGTGTGTCATATCACTTTAATAACTGGTAACCCAACAAAGCCCAGAAAATTTGGTCTTGATGTTAGACCATACATCTATCCGTCCATTTATGATTTACGTGCTCTGCATTGCGAGTGCAACACGTGCCTTGAAATGTAAATGACTATTAGCGACTGTCAACGTCCCCGAGAAGAATGTTTTTTACACTCTGTCTCGACCGAAAACAATATAGAGCTCCGAATGAAACGCAAATATGTTAAAGAGTACTAGAATTTTTTGAAAAATGCTTTGACTCTCAATTGCACCATATTTGGATTCGCAAAAGCAATGCGAATTACGGCAGGAAAATAAAACCGAAGTCGCTCACTCAGAGCAAAATGTTTCGAAATTTGGAAAATTAAAGATATCGTTTGATTTAAGACTTTGTGTACTATCAAGCAGATATCAGAATTTTCAACAGAAACTTGCAGAATTTCCTGTTTGTCAAATCAAATCAACAACGTTCAAGTATGGATTATATTGTTGCGTGGTTTTCGTTTTTGCGAAAAGCTCCCATTTTTTTGTACTACTAAAAGCAAATCAGCTCTTCTCTAAAGATATAGGAATTTAATTTTGTGATCAAGTGTTGGGAAAAATACCTGGAGATTCGCTTTCAAGCCGCGCTAAAATCTAATTTACGTCTTACTTGCATTTGAGCCAGCAAAGAAAGCGCTGTTTACTATATCTTCACGGTCACTACGAGTAGAAAACGACCTAAAAGGCCTCTCGGCGAGTCATTTTCCTCCATTAACCAATCACAGTCCTCCTTAATTATGAGTTGCGTTGATCAAGCTCCGTGAGTGACTCCAAAGATCAAGAACTGGTGCCGCCACCTGTTGCAGCTAGCTACTGAAAATTTCCGGCATTTTTTTTATTTGAACACAGCTTTACGTGATTTGAAATCCCCTATAAATCTGTAGGACACCAAGGAGTATTTTGATGTTTATTTTCGTCCCTTTCATTGTGGATTAACCGGTTTTAGGCAAAAGCTGTGCACAAAAAGGAACTCTCCAAGGAATAATAGTGCGACTGACCGAGGTAAGTCACCAGTTGGTAAATTATATGTAAGTAGGGAATTTCTTGTTTGCTTTCTTGTGGTAAAGGTTCTTTTAGACTTGCGATTTCAATGTGATTTACAAGTCTTAACCTCAGTTGAACTAAGCAGAGTCTGTTCTTCTGGGCTGAAACTACAACATCGTCTTGAATATAGTAAACACTGACACGAAACCAAAACCATTGTAATTACGGAACAAAGCTATAACACGACAGCGCTATGAATCGGTTTTTATAACTTCAACTGACTATATTTTCAACAATTCGAGAGGGAAAGTTAATAACCTTGGTTTAAGACTGCAAAAAAATTGTAATGTATTGCAATTTGAAATTATTCATGAATTCAAACAGGAAGACCGCAGTCGCCGCCCATCTTGTATTTTAGGCCTCGACGGACAACACTAATTGACGACAGATTGCCATATCAAAGATAAAGGCGGTTAGATCTCATTTCCGTTATGCATCGTCTTTCGTAGGGTCATTCGATCAGTAAATCAGTAAAAATACTTTTTTTAAGCCGGCGACATTTTGTACTTTACAGAATGTTTAATCTACGTGGTGTCAACAGATTGGATAAGTCGAATTCTGCCCGCTGTTGGCGTGAAAATTCATTCTTGATTTTGAAAAAATACATGTATTTTTTAATTTTTTTCCCTTCGTTTGAGAGGCGGATATTGAATAGTCTTTCTCTGACTCTAACAAGAGATAACCACGAGAAGCTTTGACACATGCTTAATATAAACAGTGTGAAACTCTTAAGCTTAAATTCAAGCGTGTTGAGAACATACTGTTACAACTCCAGGAAAATTCATTAAATATCTCTGTTCTTGGATTTTCCTGTGAATTTTTGAAATGCGTTTAGTACAAGTAAGCGGGATTTCACTTAAGTTCCACTGATTAGGCGCGCTCAGTGAAGAGATTATCCACCGATAATGAAAAAGATCAAGGTCAAATGCAACGATATTGAGCAAATAATTAAATAGTAAATAGATAGGTAGGTAGGTATAATGAATAAGTAGAAAACATATGAAAGAATAAGCGAAAGTTTAGGGATACTTGCTAATTCTGACAGAAGTCAACCGGAATGTGAACTGAAGCAGACGACGACATACAACTTAACCTGCACCATCAAAATAACAAACAACAGGTTTCTCACTGTTCCCATTAACGACCAGTTAGTGTTTAAGACTGGACTCGCTACGTGCAAAAATGTCCTCGTTTTTAGCCGGGTTTTCATTAATTTTCAAGAAATAAGAAAGTTATCTCTAAACAACAATAAAGTTACGGCCATCAAGGCCACATTAGCCAATTTTTGTCCTCTTTAGATCTTCAAGTTATCCCTTGTTTTGAAATGTTTTTAGGGCTTTCACATCCGCTTTAGTTTTTGTAATTACAGGTCAAACAATGTATCCTTTGCGCAATGATTTAACATCTAAATTTCACAATTTAAAAGGAGAAAAGCATACCAACATCTATTTTAAAAGAGTCATTCAGGATCCTTGAACATCAATTGGTCAACCTTTTCTCTTAATAGGTTTATCTTGAATGAGATAAGGAAAGAGATGAGGTTACTTTTCCTTATTTTTGTAATAGCCTGGTTTCATCCATCGGTTTATTCAGGTAAGATGTTTATCGCTGATATACCTGCTGTCGTAATTAACAATAATTCTACTTTATCTATGACATGGACTGTTTATAAAGCCCAATATTCACTGCAAAGGGGTTAACGTATAGTTTATTTTTCTTGACATCAAAAAAATACTAATTGATTTATGGATTCATTGACTGATCTGTTGACGGATTGATTGGCTAACCGTAGATGTCAGAAATCCTTCCGAGTTACATAAGTCTGCGTGGAACCTAAAACAGGTCAACAGGATCCAGTTTTGTGTTCACACCACTCATAGTGAAGTTTTGGATGATTGGAGCATTGCATTGTGGTGAACAGTCCTATTCGATTGAGTCTTGTTGTTCTTACGCCAGTATTTCACATTTTAAATACAGATCTTTGTTCAATGTTTCACATCCTCGTTAATAGTCGTCATAATCTTCAAGGTGTGAGAATGTTTTCATCTTCTGTTTTCTTTTATTTCAGCTCCATTTGACGTTCGCATTGGAAGAGGTAAAGATTGCTCACATTTGGTTCAATGTGTGTAATTAAGTGGAATAATTTGATAATATTACATTCACGATAACTTGGTTTTTCTTTATTGTACCTTCCTTTGCTTTCATTGTTTTTCAAACTTATGAAGATCGTGTCTTTAACGCAGGGCTTGCACTAAGACTTCATAGAAGGCAGGTTGCATATCAAGGTGAGCAATTATCTTGGGTTGTATTTGAAAGTAAACGTGACATCTGATTGGTAAATTATCATTTATCGTCGTTTGTGAATAGAAGCAAACCAGTAGTTCTTATGTTTATTTCAAGAAATTATTTCTCGTATTATTTTTCATAGGATATCCAGGTTATCCAGAGTACACGTCTACCACGTCACAACAGACATTCAACCAGAATGTTGCAACACAGCAGACAGGCGTCACGTCTTCACGTAAGTACAGCCTTCCTTTTGCTTGTTTGATCAGGAGGAATTTCGGCCTCCTTAGAAATTTGTAAAACCACAGTCGGAAATGCGTTAAGACAGCTTATGTCTTTGGTTTATATTTTCTTCTTCTTCTTACATATTTTAAACATTGCTTTTGTTTTGTAGCATTTCAGCTTTTAACAGTAGATCTTAAAAAAAAATTCACACATTTTCAACCCGAAGGCTTCGCACAACTGATGCATATTCAGAATTATGGACACCCTTAAAAACTAGTAGGAAGCTTTAAGACTATCACAAACACTTTTATAACGAGATTTATCTTGAGTTGCTTTTTAAAATAGAAACCTTGAGCTCAGCTGATTTGAACGGCAGTCCCGGAGCGACGGTTGCCTCAACTCCGACAACGCAGACAGGACAACAGCAACTAGCAACCCAAACTGGTGCTCGGGTTGTCCCAGTTCAGAACATCTATCACACTTCCTATTCTTCTTTGTCAGCTGCTGAAAATTCATATCTTAAAAACAGCTCTTCTGCGCAAGATGTGACACAATCATCAGGAAATTCATACAAAAACAGTTCAGCAGCTCCAGTTGACACAAATTCAACCCTTGGCGACAGTTACCCTGTATACTATGTGTCAAGCTATCAAGAGCCAACTATACAGCAGCCGATTTCACAACCTACATCAAATGCAACGACAAATCCGCCTTCTTCCTCATCTACACTAATAACTTCATCATCTGCACGTAATAAAGATAATTATCCAGTATACTATGTCACGAGTCCTAACGACGAAAGCCAACAGACACCTGGAATCAGCGATAACAATTCGATCCTCGAGAAATCAACAAAAACCGTCTCTCTAAATAATGATACTGATAGTTATCCTATCTATTATGTGAGCAGCTATAACAATGCCACCACTCAGAAAACACCAGCTCAGAATATAACAGCTGGTTCAATCAATGGAACTGATACGTCTGACAATTATCCTGTTTACAATGTGGTCAGCCCTGAAACGAGTAAGGACGGTTTAAGAGAACCATCAAATAGCAAGGTTCCCGACTCACCCGTTACTTATGAAATAATAAATACCACGTCAACTTCTAAACTGAACGGTAACAATTCTGTTCCTTCTTCAATTCCATTCAATAATACCCAGTCTACAGCTAGTAGCAGTAACTATCCCTCTGCTTCCACATCAGCGCCGGCATCACCACCAGCAAATAGTGCCTATAACTACTCATCTTATCCTGTGGCTCCTGCTCCCTACAGTACAGGCAGCACATCATCCCCTGCAAGTGCTCCTTCTCCAGCAACCTACCAAGGCTACGGAACACCATCAACCTCAGCATATCCAGCGCCAGCGCCAGCTCCATATCCTGCGCCAAGCTATTATGGCTACTCAGCCAGTCAACCATCTGCATCACCATCAACAGTTCAGTCACCTGCACAGCCTTCAAATAACTCGTACGCTTCCACATCTCAAGCTCCAGCCCCAGCCCCAGCCCCAGCCCCAGCCCCAGCCCTAGCTCCGGCTCCGGCCCCAGCCCCAGCACTAGCTCCATCTTCTTCGTCTCCATCGACCATACAGACATCTGCACTGGCTTCAACCAGCTCGTATATTTCCACAAATCAGTCCTCAGCCCTTGCACCTGCTCCAGCACCAGCTCCACCTCCAGTTCCTGCTTACCGTCAGACTCCAGCTCCAGCACTGACACCAGCTTCAGCTCCAGCTCCAGCTTCAGCTTCATCTGCATCTTCCCCTCAAATCACCGGCGTGTCATCTTCTCCTCCTCTTTCATCAGAAGCCGAGTCCTCCTATTCTTCAGCTGGAGATCAGACGTCTTCTTCTGTTCAAGTCTTGAACACTCCTACCTCCCTCTCTAACCTGAGCTCACAAGAAACTCTCAACTCAGAATACGAAAACGCATCATATGTCATCGCCACCCCTCCTGAGAAAGAAACGATTATGTTTCTTCCTTCTCCTTCTTTTCCCCTGTCTTCACAAGCCACAAAATCAGCAAGTTCTAAAAACGCAAAAAGTTCATCTTCCAAACAAATGAATCAACCATCTCTGTTAAATGCCACTATTTCTAAACCCCCAGCTCTAGCCAATACAACAGAGATCACTGCCAATCCCACTTCTAAACCACAAGTGCCTCCACCGGCTATAAACAATACCAACACGCAACAAACCTCAAATGCTTCGCTGTCAGTCGTGCCCCAGAACATCAGTTTTCCTGCTTTCAGAAATATGACGGACATGTCTAACACATCTTTTGGTGAACCAAGTTATAGCCCTCTGCCAGCTCCAACAGACGGACCAATAATCGAGATACCATTATCTCCTGAGGAACAATTTCATTCGCCTTCGGTAGTCAAGACGAAACCGCCTCCATCGCACTTACCGACAAAGCCTCCCCCTGCGGCTCATTCTGTGCTAGTCACGACAAAACCTCCTGCGGCTGTTGGAGCTCATGCAACTGCCAAACATAAGGCGAATGAGTTGGGCTTTGGCGACAAATATTTAGGTATGAAAATTTTGCTCCTATAACTTAATCTACCCTTTTTTCGGAATTTTTATTATATTTTTGGGTTTTTACAGCCCCTAAATAAACGTGCTTGCCATAGGAACGTAATATTCGACGATTATATTTTGTAAGGCGGAGATAAAAATTTTTAATGGAGTATATATATGTCTATTTTTTTAGATAGGTAAACCGTAAGGTCTTTTGACTTTATACTGTATGTCGATTTTATTAGAATTATTCAGACAAATTTGCAATAGTAGTTCTTTTTTTTTTGATAAAGGATTGCTATGAAAAGAGCGGCAAGCACAAAATAATAGTGAAAAAATCCAATCTAAATGCCTCTATGAATTTTTGTTTTATTTTTTTGGTTTCTACAGCCTCTCAAAATAAACGTGCTCGCCATAGGAACGTAATATTCGACGGAATCGCCGGAGACAGTCAATGTAAGTATTTCAAGAACACAAAATTGAGACAGTAAGAGAACTTTCTTCTCAAATTTGTTCTCAAATAAGCTTTGTGCATGGGTTAGAGTAATAACCATGGACGATTTGCAGTCAAACAATATGACAGTTCCTCTTGGTTTAAGAGTGATAACCTTGATGTGGTTCTCTCGAGTCGAATAATCTCGTTCTTACAGTCACACTTAAGGATTCGCGAGCATTTCCATTCCTCGTCCTGCCATATTCATTACCATATGCCCACATCGATTCTTTTCCTTTCGTGCAGAAGAAAATTCTTCTCTCCCCAACACCTCATAGATTGGCATAAGAGCAGTACTAGGGCGTCATATAAGTTCCATTGCAATGGTTAATCCGTGATATACAGAGTGATGCACATACAGTGTGTCCATCTCAAATTCCTTTCGTCCGCATTTTTGTTATAGTAAATAAACATAAACTTTCTTTTCATCCTATCAGCCTTCAGCAACTATCAAGTATTCAGTCAGCATGATGTATTCTTCCCAAGAAATGGTAGGAAACGAAGAAATGTACCCGTTACTTAAACCTGGTGACTGAAAAGTGTGGATGATTTACCGCAGGTCAAACGCAGGAACAAGTATTTTCAATGGGAATCTTAAATGCTCAAAAGCAACCGCCACGTTTGCAAAGACGTAGAAAATAAGCATTGTAAATAACATTTCTCATAATATATGTTTATATATCTCTTCCAGTATTCTAAAGCGAATCCGGGATCTGATTGGGTGCAGTCCCAGCTATTTATTAGCTCAGAGAGCGGAAAAAAAACTCAGGTTTTCGCTAATAAACATTTAGTAATAGTCACTACTAACCCGCTTTTGGAATACAGTACTTGAGAGAAAAATGGGAAAAACTTTAAAAGTTTCTTTCGATTTCAGTTCTCTTCCTGATTAGAGCTAGGGAGAAAAAATTAATTCGAAAACGTTTCGGTAATATAATTCTATGTTTTGAGTCATTGTCACCAAAGGAATTTGACGACTAACAGCATAATTCTATATATGTTAATTCCGAAATCTTTTTGTTCAACGATTTTACGAATGTTAAGATATCAATGAAGAAAATTATTTTCGTAGCAACGGTTAAAGTTGAAACACATTCAATGGTAAATTCTGATTCATGAAGCACTTTAACCAAGTGCTTCCTTAGGACGTGTAGACTGTAACAAAGCTCTGTTAATCTTTATCAAAATACTCTGAATGTAAAAGATGAATTATCTGTTCCGAAATGATGTATTTCTCTGAACAGATGTTAGCAAATGTATAACCTGTACAAGACGATCTCAGTAAATCCCCCATTATATTAGAATCTCGTCTATGGCTGCCAAACCCCTATAATATATTCCATTCTGCTTATCGAGAAGATTCTGCTAATCAAAACTTCAGGGGAAATTTTCCTGTCCCATAAATGAGCTTCACTCATAGACAAAATTTAATTGTTTTAACATTTCCTTTTTCGATTGCGCCACATTGGTTAACCCATGCATTTCCTGGTCATTAAAGTTGTGATATATTTGAACCAGTCTCCATAAGTAACAAAATAAGGTTGTTTATTCTATCTCCCTTTGTCAGAAATTTGATATGTACATGTATACATAGTTCAGACATCACTTGTTGTGGCCACGATTATAACTCATTCATATCAAGCGATTCGTAGCTTCTTCTTTAATGTTTCCCTGTAGGCAAGACAGTTCAAAATATATTAAAATATGTACTTAAATCAATGTTGTGACAACCATACATCACCAATCTTAAACGCAGAGTTTTCTGTATTTGATGTTAGGTTTAAAAATTGGGGAGTATTACTCGGGTATATCCTCGGATATCCTTCAGTTTTATCTGGGAGATTTAAGTCACGGGACACGTTTAGTCCAATCGGGCGCGAGAAAAAATATTTCTTGTATCATGATGGGTTTTATCTTAGATGTTTATTTATAACCTTGTTAGAGGTAGTATTCTCTTGGTATGTGGCGTTAGCCAATTCTATATCACTATACTTCACTCATTATTGTATTTATGGTTGTACACCGTTTGGTTTCTTTATCGTACTTAATTGATTCACGTTACAACCTCTTCATTTCCCTCATAATCTTAAAAAAGATAAATAGAGGAAAAGGGGGGAGATGCAAGTAAGAGAATCTAAAATCTAATGGCAATTTTTTATTACCCAGTTTTTGTCTCCTTCTCTTCCGCTGATCTTTTGTTGTGGTTAACCAAAATGTGTTGCCTTGTGAGCACCGTGCTGCTTCCGCCTACAGAAAAGAGATAGCCACAATGTTGCGTTAGGCACTCAACAAAAGCTGAGTGCAATAAGTGTACTACGCGTAATAACCGAATAAGCACTGAAAGATTTTTGATGATTATTTCAAAAGCGAGTGTTAATTTTGACTTGGTTAGGCATCACGGGATAACTGTTTTACTCAAACCGAATATACTGACTGTCATGTTCATGTTGCAATCAATCGCCTAAAAAAGGACCTCCGGCTTAAATCATAGTCAAATAGCCAGTGATGGTTAAACCAAACAGAACTCTAGAATTTTATTTTGGATCTAGTTATCCTATAAGATCTTACACAACATCAGGTCTACCACTGCCGTCAACCAATCAGACGAAGAATGATAACCATTGGTGTGTGGTCGCCCTTAGTTCGGTTCAGTCGAGGCAGTGTATTCTCACGTATTCTCTTTGCTCTGATTGGCCAATCTGGTTAGATTGGTTTTATTGTTACTACACCAATCAAAATGCGCTCTCACATACATTGTATAAATGCAGATTTATTTTCTTACCGTAAGGATCTCCACCAACAGAATCAAAATAAACATTGCGGTGTCTTGCAGCATAGTTTAACCTCGCTGTCGACAGAATCATCATTATTCACACCAATGTTAATGATGAATTTCATCAATTAGCGGAAGAGGGAGTCAGGGGTAGCATAAATAAGTTTTTTATCACCTCTGAATGGTTCAGGCCAACATCTAGTTAACTTAAAAGCAGTAACTGCACAAATCCCTTACCAATGCCATCTCTCTTCACGGCTTCTGGGACGTTTGAAGGACTGGATTGAACCGCTGGATAATATTGACTGGTGGCTCCGGCTATAAAAAAAAAGGAGGACTATAAGATAAGAACTAATGTCCATTACTGAAGGCTTTGATCTTTAGTTGGCTTTTTCTAAAACGTTAAACACAACTTACATGAATCTAACTGTATTTGTATCACCATGACAACTCACTCTGAAAGTGAGATTTATTGCTTAATACTCCCCTTGAATTATTGAATTACTTAAGTACTCACGTGCTGTTGATAATTCTCCTAGTGAAACAGATCTTCTCTTTTTGTGATTAACGGCAATATGTGAACGAGACAGAACAGGGCTACTGTGACCTGTTTGTAAAAGGGGTAAGAAATATGAGTGATATTTAACTCTAGACAATAATCATGCTTATGATATATTGTGGTACCCTTCAAATGATGTTTTTCGATGATGCAGGTTATTTTTTGACTTAACGTGGCCCCTCGGGAAATGATAACACGTCTGACTGACACTATTCGTTATTCTAATGAAGAATGAATCGACGACCCCACGAAGAATCCACTTAAGCACGTATCATGGCACACAAATGGCAACCTCTAGTCCTTCTCCGAAATTGGCAGTGATCTAAAATCAATTTTAGAGGGCAGTACCTATAGGATAAGGTTAACAATGCCTTGATCACCTATTTTTAGATTCTTGCAACATTTGTTTGGAAAGTTTTTAGGGCTACAATTTACGCCTTTTACTACCAAATGAAGACTGTAGTTAAGTTCGTGTTGTACCATATGGATCTCCTCCAACAGTGTCGAAATACACATTGCGATGTCTGGCGGCTTGATTTAGTTGTTCTGCAGCATTAAATAAACGCAAAATGTATCAGAGGAACTAAAAAAAGTTCGATACCGCCTCTATAGTTATGAAAAGCTTTTGCCCTCCATATCATATTAATAATTTATGCCTATACATTAAGAAGGCCCCGTCTTGCGAATTCTTACATTAAGACTCGTCCTGAACCTGAGATGGGTTTCTGAAAACGTTTCTCGCCTATTTGTGATTTTTCTTTCGCTACAAAAATCAAGTAACAAAGATCAGACAGCAATATAAGCGAAAAAGGCCTACAATCATACCAATAGTGTATCTTTTGTCATCAGCTGGGTGTCTTCCTCCGGTTATTTGCTCTTCAAAGAAAGCGGAAGGGAGCTGACTACCATCAACAGTTTGAGCTAAAAGGGTAAATAAATAGAATTCAAATCTCTAAAAAAAATTAGTAATACCTCGATTAGTTCTCTGATCTGAAGAGTGTGCTAAGCGATCTAAGGAACTATGCCCAATGACGAAATCCAGTGCGAAGATTTTCCCGTCTCTTAATTTCATCTCCCCAGTTTAAGTCATATACGCTTAAAATCATTTACATGTATGAAACCGATTCACCTGATTCGAGTTGAGTGAGTGATCTCTTTTTCTTGTGATTGACAGCAATATGTGAGCGAGACAGAACTGGACTACTGTGACCTGTTTCATGGGTGCAAAAAATGCAGTATTGATGATAAAGCAACTTTATTTCATTCCGTTTAGTAGTTTTGAAGAAATAATATACCTGAGGAACTTTCTCACCGTTTTTAGCTCAATACATATAGTTGGTTCAAGTTAGCAGTTTAAATTGAAAGTGATTCACTCACCATACGGGTCTCCACCAACGGTATCGTAGTAAACATTGCGATGTCTCGCCGCTAGGTTAAGTTGTTCTGAGGAAAAGTTTAAGTCAAAAGATATCATATCGTAAAGATAAGAGATGTAATAGTAAAGAGTTATTGTATGGCAATATCAAAGATTTTTAGGTACCAATTGTGTATCTCTTGTCGTCATTTGGATGTCTTCCTCCAGTGATTTGCTCCTCAAAGAAGGCTGAAGGGAGTGGATTTCCAATGGTCTGACCTTCAAAAAGAATAAACGTGTTTCAGGGTATTTGGATGTTGCAATTGTCGTGATTTACGTGATTCGAACTTACTTGCTATCAAGCTTGACCCATTTTCGTTTAATTTCTTGGTCAGACGAGCATGAATTGTTCAAACGTCTACATGCAGCTTCTACTCTCATGGAACGTACGACGAATTTCCCCATGTTTAAGGCACAATGATATACAAAATACCTACCGATATTTGCAGGGTCCGCTATTCCACTTTTCTTAAATTCATTCATTCTATTTTGACCGGCGTAGGGTATTTCCAAACCTGAAGAAAATGATTTTTTATGAGCTCGTAGTTTTTAAAAAGGTAGCTCGGTAATCGGAATAAAAGAATAGAGCAATTGAAATGATACTATCTCCTGCCGTGTATCAACATCGGTCTAATAAAGATCTAAGAAATTTTGAAGTTAACCTTTACTGAATTGAATTTATAAAAGAATTAAAATGAAATAAATCTCAATTCTCGAGATTTTGGATTTTCATCTTCGTCCAGTGACTGCATTTTGTCTGGTATTTCTTCCCTTCGTACCTTTGCAAAAGGCAACAGCTCCACACAATATGCTGATAATGGGTATAAAACTCCCCATTTTGGCGTACCTGTTAGTATTGGAAAATGAAAATGAAGTTAATATTTGAGGTCAAAAGCTATTTCTTTGGTTGCCCCCCCCCCCACCCCCCCCCCCTTTCGCTCACCCTCAACTTAGTCTTCTATCTTTATTTGTGTTTTTTTTTTCATTGCCGCTAATTTGCCCCACGAAATCATGTCCTTGACAGATACCAATCTTTAAAAAACAATATGACAAACGTACGATTATTACTATATGAAGTATGTTAATTTTGAATTGAAAATCGTATTTCCATAAAAGCTATTATAACTTTAGTAACCAGATAAGGCCCTTAATAGTTTCCCCGAGTTGCGTAACCGTCCAGTGTGTGAATCTGCTTCTTAGTAATCAGTCCTGTCGGTAAGTTAATGTCTAAAAAATCTAGCAAACACTTCCATAAATTATGTAACATCCTTGGTAATTTAACACACAGCACTTAAGTTAGAAGAAATTGGCTGTAACCATACGCCGATGTCTGCTTTCCTTTATGAATTTATTGTCGTTTCAGCGACGTTTTTCCGAGTTTCAGACGGATCTATTAGTCCCCCATTTACTTATATGTTGTGTTACGATGGTTTTCTTTGCATAAACACAACAGCACCAGACATACGGGTAATTTGCTTATCAAGTAGTCACTGGTAAGAACTGAGGTCTGCAAACATACATGAATAGACCCATTCAGGAGCTTTAAATATGGATCCATAATTTCGATCTTCTCCAGGCTGTTTAGCATATACTTATTTCCATAATAAGCTTTGAAATTAGGATCTCATCGGCGAAAAATAAGGGTCTTTCTATCCATGATGAACAATTCTTACTACGGACAGTATATCTTACCAAGCAAAACTAGAACAACCCTGTTGGTGTAGTTCAATTTGACCATTCACCAAATACAATTCATTTCGAGATTGTACTTAAGAATACAGATATCAAGTCTTTATCAGCATAACCTCTTCAAACAGACCAGCTCCTCAAATTGTTGTACCCTGTACTAAGCAAATAATTGGCGGAGAACATATCGCCATTTATAGACTTAGTCTCCGGGATGCCGTTATTTTTAGTTCCTCCTGTATCTCTATGATTTGTGATTAAACAACAAAATATCCCATGGAGACAAGAGATTAGGTCTGAATGAATAAAATTAACGGCCATAACAGCATTTATAAAATTCGGACAGTCCAATATTTACAAGAATCTAGTTACCGATTCAATTTAGATTCCTTCTCAATGACAAACAAAAATATAAATTCTTCTGCTAATCACTTACCAAGTGTTGTCCGTTTCAAAATTATAATCAGCGAATTCCAACT
This sequence comes from Pocillopora verrucosa, assembly GCF_036669915.1. Lineage (NCBI taxonomy): Eukaryota > Metazoa > Cnidaria > Anthozoa > Scleractinia > Pocilloporidae > Pocillopora > Pocillopora verrucosa. The sequence goes on along the minus strand of NC_089319.1, from coordinate 10,345,773 downwards.
AATTTTATGTTAGGATTTCACACGAGAAGAAACTCGTCCAAAGATCTGTTGATGCTCCAAGGCGGACCGTGTCGATGTTGGTTTCATCATGGTGGCTTACCACAAGCAAGCTTTCTTATTGGTTGTGCCTTAAACTCCTGTCAAACAGGTACCACGTATGATGGGTCAATAATATCAATATCCTTGTTTGAAAATGACGTGTTTGTAAATCTTTCGTACACTGATTTTCTCTCCTCAATCCCTCTCCTTCTCTCTAAGGGGTAAATAATTTCTTGAAATCTAAACTTTGTAACTTTCGCTCGCATCTACTTTCCAATTTTATAAACTGTTGTTTCCTATCGTTTGTACAGTTAATACAGATAATTTTCGGTCGACTGTTCAGTTGTGTTTCGAGCAGTAAGACACTTCGATAGGTTGCCTCTCTCTTGACGCTATACCACTAGTGAAAAAAAAAGTATTAATAACGTTTCAAAACTTAATAAGGTTCACACTTTCAAAATATTACGAAGTTGACCATAGTACTACGTTTAATGTGGTTTGACCTTAGGGCAATAGTTTTGACGTCCTTCTTCTGATGGTGTTTCGATTTTCTCGGAAAAAAAGATTGTAGGAGCCGTGAAACGTTTTTTGCATTTTCAAAACAGTAAAATACATTTGTTTTCCTCTTTTCAGGGGTTGGTGCATCCCCCGTCAGGTTCGTTTTTGTTTTGTTTTTCTTTATTCGTTGTAGTTTCCTTATATGGAAGATAATTTTGAACGACGGTACATGATCCTCTAAGTTAGATAAATGTAGCAAACTGAATCCTTAAGTAATGCAGACTGAGATCATTACATTATGCCTCCCGTAAATGGATCATTATTTTCTTGGAGTACGTGAAACAATCCTATCCGCTTTAGAATGACACCGGGCCAGAACCCGCAAAAGTAAGCATGAAATACGATTTTTTTGTCCTTGACCCACTAAACAAAAATGCAACTTTTCTGTTTTGGTTTTGCTTTGTTTTTGCGCTTGTTTTGTGTTTTACATTTATTTTTAATTGCATCATTCTTATAAAAAATCTAGAACTAGTTTGGGTTTACGCACATTGTAATATCCGGTCTTGAAACAATGAGAGCGTAAAAAGTACGCTTGGATCAATGATACAGGATAAAGCGCTTAAGTAATTAAGTTCCTATATATTTACACTACTTGTGTCTTTATTGAATTTTTTCCACTTAAGTAAAAAGAACTTAAGTAAAACAGTTTTGTCCTAAGTCAAAGAAATATTTCCTGAGAAAGAGGTACGTCAATCCTTGCAAAAGATGGAATTTTCTTCCAAATGAAATATAGAGATCTTATAAAACAATGTTTCATCCTGGTATCTAATGCACAGGCTTTTAAGAAATATGCATATGACCAAAGGACCAACAACCTAAACTTATTCGCACAAACCAAACCAAGCGAAAATATCCAAAATAAACCAATCTTTATTTCAAGTCGTACTTTATGTAAAGAACTAAACACCCGTTTATTAGCGTCTTTTGTTTTTGCCCTTTGGGATTTTTGTAGGTTAGTTCGTCGTGCGTGCAGAATATATTTTAGCGTGTTAGTCGAGCAATTTATTGCAATATATTCGTTAGTGTCTAAAGGACGTGTAAGCCTTTTCGGGTCAGTTTTTTTTGTTCGCTTGCCATTTCCAAGCGATCATTTTTCGCCCTACGGCAGCCAGATTTCACGTTACAGTTTGTCGCCGCTTCAGTGCAGTTTTTTCCCTGCTCCCAACAAATGTAAGTGTCGCTTTGGTCCAACTTTCCGTTGCATTTTAGTTCACTTTGTAACGTTCTTTTCTTTGTTTGTATTTTAGTTTTAACCGCTTTGAACAACCGCAACTACAACATCGTTTCTTAAATAAAGCGCGTTAATACAATGCTGGAGTGTTTGGAGTGTTTAGTCCACTGTTGGAAGTTATAATTTATCTCAGGTTGCAATGTGTCTAAAATTTAAGCTTGACGAGAGCGTTAAAAGAGCAGCGGTATTGTTAAATTAACCCTTTAATTCCCATGGGTGACCAAGCAAAATTTTGTCCTTACAATATAAATAGAATATCAGGAATATATCAATCAAGGGATTGTTAGCTGATCCAATACCAAATTCTTCATATTAACAACATTAGAACTGTATTGCTGACCGTAAGGAGAATTGCTAACAAGATCTTTGGAGTAAAAGGGTTAAGGAAACCTCTGGCCTCATTCCAAGGTCGTGTCTTCATTTTATTTAAGACTATCTGGCAAATCAAAGTTAAAAAAATTGCCAAGATTCGCTCCGTGACCAAAATTTCAGCTGGTCGTTTATTTGTTCTGTGACGGCTTTATTATAAAAAGACAACCCAGTTTCCACCTTCCCCATACCTGCCCTTACAATTTCTTGAAACCATTGCATTGAATAGTTACTACGAAGTATTTAACTTGTCAACCTTAAAGTGTTTTGCAACTAGCTGGCAATAAAAGAAAATTCTTAATCAAAGTATTCGTGTAAATCGAATAGATTAAGTTGAACGTCTTTCTTTAACACTGTAATAAGAACCACCGTCTTCTTGACCACTGTTTTGACACTAAATAAACAGCCGTTCATATTTACATCATAACTGCGGTACAAACTCAAGAAATGCATCTAATTTCTTAGTAGAGAAAAGTTAAACAACACTTTTTAACCAGGAATAAAAGCAAGTTTTAGTAAACGTTCAATGTTAAGTGGCAAAAAGTTATCATGAAAATGATCATGTGTTTGTTTCTATATGTAGCATGTAGGCTTCCCCTCTGCGAAAGAGAAGTCAATTGACAGGAGCCACTCCTCAGCATTTTCACAGTTGAGAAAGCGAGGCGAAACAAATAGAATCAATAATGCTACCTATTGAAGCATTGACCTAGCTATTATTCGAAGAACAAGGACTGATTGGATATGTTGAAGCACATGCCAGGAACTCAGAGACTCCACTCCAAATCAATCATCTCACAGACGTAGTCACCAAGGACGATATTGTGTATCTGGCAATCCCACTTTCGTCCACAAACGCTTCTACCAACGATAAGTTCCAAAACACAGTCGAATGTGGGATTCATTCTTAGCCCCTCTTCGCTGGCTTTAATTTTGTCATTATATCGTCAAGCGTTTCACCTGTATAACATTAAAAGAAAAGAACACTGTTTTAAACGAAGTGAAATGCGTATTTCTTTTATAATATTCTTATTTCTTCGATCTTCTTTCATTTATATGAAAATGAAATTTATTTCTTCTAATTTTGTTACTTATATCAATATCTCTTTGGATTAAACAATTTTTACTTATCCTTTATCTTTCAGAAAATTCTGGAATTGATGTTATCCTCTGCATTAATGATTATTTACCAGAATCCTCTCCGGTGTTGTGCCTTATGAATCTCACAAACAAGCACAAACCATCTTAACTATTATTTGCAAAAGTTAAAATTACATTTTTTTAGAGCAAGAAGTGGATTACAGGACAATGAGGAACTTTGTTAAAAGGTTTTCTATCTCTGAGTTAATTTTGTTACTTGATGCCCGGCTTGTGTTCCTTTTGTTACCTGCCATTAATTAAAAATAGGTGAAGTTACTAGGATGGTGGAGACTTTACTTTTTTTGTTACTCAATTAAAGCTGATTGAATTAAGCCCTTTTAAGGAAACCTTTTACTGATCAAATCTTCGAAATTGAGGAACAAGCGAGTGAGTGGAGTTTTAGTCGATTCTGTTTTACACAAGGGGCTATAATTGTGCGTGGGTTTAATTATATAATAGGAAGCATGGCTTTAATGGAATTATTTTAATTTAACACGAAACATCTTAATCGTAAAGATAATGCCTGAAAGGATGACTTTCCCGTCTCCTTGGATTGCCATCTACATCATTTCATATTTGTCTCCTCAAATAATAATTCGTTTTTACTGTTTTGATTTTTCTCGTTGTTGTTGTTGTTTAGATAATTTCTAGCTGTAGATAATAAAAAACTATTTTACAAGGGCATGCCGAATATTAGATGATAAATAACCAACGCGGTGTAAAGCGCCGAGTTGGCTATAACATCCTCGTATTTGGCAAACCTAAGTTGAATAATTGTTTTCGTGCACAAAAAATTATTGTACCAACTAGCTTATATTTGGTTTGACAACGATCAGGAGACAAAAGTAAAACAACAAACTTTCGCTTGCAGCAAATGTAATCGCAATATGTAAATCATTTTATGCATTTGACAAATAGAATATTAATTTTCCTGTTACATACCTTGAAATATTTTCTTACCGAATTTTAGTGGGATTTTGGCGGATATCAAACCTACATTTGCTATGAATTCTGTTATTTCTTTAGTTGTTAGCTCTTGGGTAGACCTATTTTTTTTCGCAATCGCGTCACAGCTCGCTTTCACAGATTTTTCCTCAATTCGCTGGCGAATTTATTAACCGTACTAGTCGGAGTTAGCTTATGAGCTTGGAGCCAAGTTACAAGCTTATAACATTTCACCATTCTGCCAATCAGAAGGCTAGAAATTCAATAAACGTGCTTCAGTTTTACTTAACATTGATAACCATAGATATCAAAGTTTAGTACCTTTGGGTAATCCTGATTTTTTCATGTTTTTGTCTGAAAATGGAAAAATATTAAAATCAGTCTATTGTTATCAATGATCCAAGTTTTAAAATTTATTGTTCTTTCGTTCCGATTTTTTATCCAGCAACCTCTTAACTTAGTAAGCTATCTCTTGAGACTATGGCAACACTAGGTACTCCTGTATAAAGTGGTTAAAGCATTATATGATGTTAAAAACCCTTTCCTTACCTTTCGTTACATAACTAGTATTTTTCAGGTTGCTTATTTCTGAAGGAGTAAAAGAAGAAAAAAGAATATTGCTTAAGAGTACCAAAATAATGACAGTTTGTAGTGAGGTATTGTTGTCGATGAAAAAATCCAGATAAGCTTAGACAAACATTGATTTGGTAAATGAATTATCTTACCTTTGCTTGTTTAATGATAATTTTTTAAACTTACCATTGCTTTTTTGTTTAATATCTCTTCTAAATTTCTTTAATCCCGGAATTCTTAAACGTCTATAGACTGAAAGCAGAATGTGCGTTACTAACAAAATTACCTCTGGTATTGCAATACTACAACTATATAAATTTGATTGAGCAGAAATGAATGCGTATGGAAAAAGAACAAAAAAGGGACAACCCAAGCCGTAAGCTGAAGGTGCATTTATTTGCCGGCTTCAAAAGCTGTCATTCCACGCGAGAGTAAATTTGTTCTTCAGTTCTAGTACTACTATATCGCGTTGGAGACAACATTTTAGGCAAGAATTCGCGTAACCCAATACTTTGTTATGGTTACAGTTCCTAAATACGAGAAAAAGGCTTTGTTTAAGAATAGTATGAGGCTAAACGGAAATTCTTCCCATATCTTTTTTTCGAAAAAGGTTGTTTCAGACGTCACGGCAGGGAGCTATACCCTTCAAGATGATATTCGTCCGCTGTTAGAATGTGCATTTGCTTCATAATTGTAAAAGAGATTTAACCATCGTTGATTGTTTACTGCATTATTCAGCTAGTGCTGAACCTGACCAAAGAAACATATCTTTTCTACCATATGGACAAAGTCGAATGGGTTCAAGCTACTTACACATTTCCTGCGTTTTTCGCGGTCTTTTGAAAAAAGGTGCACTATTTTCCATAATTCGGTGCCTATCAACTGTTTGAGGACGAAGGTATTGTCCACTCATTCCGTGATATTGAAGACCCTCTACAACCAGGAGAAAAAAGGTTTTATATTACAAGACGGCTATTCAATCAACTGATACTCATCCCACGATGATTTAAAATGTTACCAACTTACCATCATCATTTTGAAGAAGACTTTGCCTTGCTATTGTCCTCGTTTCTAAATCTGGAGACAATTCCTGGTTTCCTTGTGTTGGAAAAATGAGCAAATACGGCGTTTAATAAGTCACATAAATAAAAAAAATATATTTACAAAGCTGATAAGCGAATTCAAGGACACTAACGACACTAATCAAGAATTTATTTTAAAAATATTGTTTACGATACACCATAAGCGCCGTCACCACCGTCAGGCCGTCAGGCCTAAATAAAGGTTAAATTACTTTAAATAATCAGCTGTCACCTCTCCTTTATGGAGAAAAAGCTTTTTTACTACGTTTCTAATTGAACGCTGAATTTTATAAGGTTCCAAATCTTAATTTAATCAGACATATGTTGCCAGTGGATTTATAAACTAATAAGTGAACACTCTTATACTGTACCTAGTGGTTCTTGAATTCCCCAGGTACTTGATCTAAAGGGCCCATTGATTCCGTCGGAAAAATATCTTTTTCCCTCAGCACCAGTTGCTTTATTACAAAGAAATAAAAGTGTACAGATTAGATTTAACAATTCCAAGGTCTATTACGACGGAAAACAAAACAATGCCTGTCGTTACCTTCAGTATTGACAACCGTGCTCTTTTTGTGTGAACCTGAAACTGATTAAGCAAAAACGCACATAATTTAATAAATCCATCTACCTACCGCTCTTTACTTCCATATCCAGCTTCTAAATATAAGTAATGTTTTTCACTGTTCAATCAAATTCAAATACTACTACTACTGCTACTACTACTGCTACTACTACTACTACTACTACTACTACTACTACTACTACTACTACTACTATTACTAATAATAATAATAATAATATTAATAATAACAACAATTTTTGTCGATACCTTGGTTATGAGTGTAATAGATCGGTAATTCAGCGCCGACAGGCAGTGAGAAGAAAACTGCAATAAAATTAATATTCCGTATTTACAACGCACACAAAAATGACAAAGGTTCAGTATCATGCGCTAAGCTATCAATAAAAATCATTACCTCGGCCAGACCACATGTATCTACCACATTTACTTACTTCTTTGAATTAAATTTTTCTTTTTATTGAGCCTTCTTCCTGCAACCAAAAATAATAGTTAAGTCGGAAGAAATAAAGAAGAAATAGTCTCAGTTTTGTTCTCTTTTAGAGCGCTTGACAAATGTAATCTTTTAGGAGAACAATGACGGATCTTCACTTTGTAAGACCAAAATAAAACTAATCACCCAGGCCAGTTAGAATAATAAAAGGGTTATCTTCGTACATGTACCCGTGCAAGAATGTTTACAGTACGGATTTGCAGCTTACCATCTATAGGAATGACCGTTGACTTAAGATTTAAGCGACAAAATTTACTCAGACCGATTAAGAACAAAAAGACTTCGACGAAAATTGGCACTCGCTCAAACGATAATTTTAATCTATTATTGGGAATACGTGTCATATCAACACTTTTCTTGTATTATTATCTTACGGGTAGCTATTGAGGCCCAAAAAGCATTTATTTCATATTGACAAAGCTAGCTATCAGTGTGTTTAACAATTCACCTTTGGCCATACTAGTCCGTGCTGGAACATACACGTGTTTAACTATGTGTACTCTGGGAAATGGATGTGGAACTGTAAAAGTCACAAATATGAATTGTTCAATGAAATAACATTAAATTACGTCGGATCTTTCATCTCAAGATATGAAAGGGAAATTTTTATACCTCAATCCTTTAAATTCTGTTATAATACCTACAGAAGACTAAGAATCGAAAACAAAAACCAAAGCAATCACAACGGCCAATCAAAAAAAATCTTAAAATTATAAAGGACCAATCAGTTTAAAGAGCGTTCGACATGAAGCGCGAGAGAACGCTCCTTAATAATCATAAAAGAAGCGTGAGGTTTCTGTACCAACCACGAAGCAAAGGAAAAAAAGCAAAGACGCAACATTTTTAAATTTCTTATTCTAAAAATTCAGATCATAAAAGGATAAATTTGTAAGCTCACTTTCCCCTCGTTTCTTGTACGCTTGAACATCCGCTGGGGCAGGAGTGGGGACAACTGTAAAATGTACAATTCGGCATAAATTAGAAAATCGCTCCGACGAAGGGCTAACGCTCGAAACGTTAGCAAATACAGCTCTTTACATGCAGTAAGGAAAAAATATTTCTTCGTAAAAACCGTTTTTTAGGAAAAGTTCCTAATTACTTGCAGGGTGCTGTAATTACTTTAAGTATAATGAACAAAAAAAAGAACTCAGCCCTCAATAAATTACTCGTTTGCATGGTGAAATGCTCATGATTTGTATGAAAATCTTTTCCCACCGCGCGTACTAATGCAGTTTTATAAAGCAATACTCTAATTTCTGGGGACAAAAATTACAACAACAAAAAAACTTTTTGTCTGTATTTGTAAGCTTCGAGAAAATCCGTGTGCGAATCAATTGCAATCCTGCAGCTCGGAAAAAGCGCGCTTTTTGAAAGTTTTTAAACCCCCCTTGTTCCCCCTTTTTCCCTAGTAACTACTTAACTCATTGGAAATAAATATTTGGCACTATGTTTTGAAAAAACTCACCAGATCTGTCCCTCCAATTTGGAGAGTCTTTCCAAGAGACCATTCCATGGGCACCCTTGACGAAAACTTGAACTTCAAATGAAATAACAAGAACTCTTAACTTTCAAATCCAGTTTCAAATTTAACCAAGAAGATTTGCCTGTTGTAAGTACCTGCATAGCAAAATCCACAGCTCCAAATCAAGAAGAAAGCTGCCAGGTTGGACACTCTTTGCATCTTGGGAAGAACAACGAGAACTGTCTCTAAATGAAGCAAAGTATTAACATTGAAATACAAACATTGGAAAAACCTAAAATGCTCACACACATGCGTACTAGTATAATAGTAATTCCCAAATGTTAAGAAATGCAGCGTCTAACTCACTGAGAGTAGCACGTGCAAAAATTTAACCTGGAAACCTCAGTCATTCATTCAGTTGCACTGTCCACGCAGCTAAGAGAACCACGAGACAGCAGGAAAGCTGAGTCGGAAACAACAGCATATTCCGAGCAAAAAATTTCAATAAGGTAAGGTAAGTATTGTTTACTGAGGATTGCCACACATTACACACACCTTATGATTGCATTTGTTCATGCTAACAATAATATAGATTTATCCGTTTTCTTGGCACAACAACACTAACAACATTTTTGAACTTGAAAAAGCAAGAACATTTTGTCTAAAACACTTATAACTCTCACTCATAATTCTAACTGTGGAATTCTGATGATGTCGATATTTCAGTGAGTCATTCATTGTCGCTAAGCGTGCTAAGAGTTACATCCCACGATACATTGATAAGTCATGCATGAAATATGTCTGCCGGTGTGGAAGAGACGAAAATGTCGCTTAAAATTGTTTATATTTAATTCGTCCTTGGGGCATTCTACCAAATGTAGTCTATTCTCTTGAAATATATCATTACTTTGTCACGATTCGTCTATGAACGATTAAGAAACTATATCTCTAAACTTCTAAAATTTCCATGGTCATAAACAGGTTCTAGTATGTTAAAACAAACAAACGAGAACATCTACATAAAAATTCTTTCCTAAGAACTACAGACAACACACAAACCTTCCTTTGAGTGGTTCGCTATTTGAATTAAAACTTTGATGTGAGTACTTCGGCTAAACCATGTTCATTGTTCGGTCACTTCTGGCGATTCTTGAATTATCGGTGAGAACGATGCTACGAGTGGTGAACTGTGATGTCATTTCTACATCTCACCAATCCCACCTGTCTCTGGGGTCAGGTACTTTTGGTTTGAATTGTTCGGCGGTCAATGAAAGCACCTGAAGTGTAGGTTAGACTCAGTTGTTATGGCACCAAAAAAATAACAAAAAGGTTATCAAAAGTCAAAGCTTTATTTGCAAACTTAAGTTTTGATAGATTTAGTACATTCGATTAAAATAATTGAACATAGATGACTTACAAACGCCTTTGCGCATTTAAAAATTACAACATTTTTTGATAAACGAACATTTTATTCAAATGATAGGTATAGCTGCGGGCTTCCTTTACAAAGATGTACCCATCGTTTCAGTTCTTCTTTATTTCCCTGTTAATTTAGCTGGAAAGGGCATAACATTTACGCTATGAAATAATCAATAGGAATTTATGCATTATTACTAACTTTCATAATAATCCAATGCCTCACTGGATACTGTCTGCGTATGAGAACCAGTAGCACTATCTGAACTGGCTTTAGACACAAAAATTGCAAGCATCGTTGTACATGTTCCTTCTTTGGTATGGTTCAGAGTTGAACAATGTCAGAAGAGCTACAGCTTCCTACCATAAACAAAGATTTAGAAGCTAACCAAGTAAAATCTTACATGGAACCCCTTGCGTTTTAGTTTCTTTAAAGCAACATGCAACACCGTAGCTCTACTGAGCTGATGTCAAACATGGGCTAACAGGTCTTTATAAATGATCTCCGCCATTCGTTCATACCCAGCAGACTTCATATGCAATCCCACCTCCCACATTTGTTTTCGTTCCTCGCTACTTAACGAGTATCGTGGAAATTTATCCGCAAGGTCACAAAGGATGGTAAATTCGTTGGATCTTGCGTAATATCTCAATTTTTCATTGATGTATCTCCTTTCCAAATGTGTGTGAAGGCAAGGTGGTCTCTTGGATTCCTCACAGTCCATCTCAGGGATGGTAACCGCCACCGTTTTCGCGCCATAGCGATGAGATGTGATGTGAAGGTTTATGATGCGTTCTGCCGCTTTGTCCCAGGCTCTTCTGTTCCGATCGTGGCTGTTGTGAGCGATATCGTTTGTGCCAGCTAGTATTATGATCCAGGAATATTTGGATTTAGCTGTTAAGGAAAAAAAACCGTTGAAAATAATTGGATTAGAACGTACATCCTTTACTTTTAAAACAAGTAGGGTGAATTGAATGGTAGCTAAACAAGAACAACCAATAAGGCCGCATTACAATACGGATGAAGGGGGTTAGGATGAAGGATGTTCATCGCATGAGGTAAAAAAGAACCTTCACTGCTGTTGTTGTTTCCAGAAGCGAAACATTTCTCTCAGTGTAGACATCTTCCACGCAAGAATTGTCGTTTCGTCAGTTTGACCAAGATATGACTGATATCAATAGTAGTTGTCAAAATATACGCCGTGTCATTTCACTCCCAGTAAAAATGATCTAGAATACCTTGATAAGGTGTCCGCAGACCTCCATAAACGCATAACAAAACATTTATATCGGCTTAATAAAGCAGTCAAGTCAGTCCAAGTGACATGTACTTTGCGTATTATTATGGGTGTTAATATAATAAACGTTAACACAATGATGATCATTTTTTAATAATTCTGTACCGCGTTTTAGATGATCTTGAAGCCTGGAAGACATTTCTGCCGCTTCAGTACCGTCTTTAGCTACTGTAGTCACAGTGTAACATCTGTGTTGGTCTTTGTTCAGCAGAAACTCCAGAGTGTTGCCGTACGGCGTGTGACTTAAATCGTCAGCATGGAAACCGTTTGTCAGGCTATCGCCAAACGCAAGAATAGGCAATACCCGCACTCCTGTAATGAACATAGCTAATGTTGACTCGAGTGAACCTCACCAGGAAAGTCTCCATTCCCCCCACCCTCTCCCCTAACTCTGAATCGTTGTCTATCCTTTTGTAACATTATGCAACGTTAAACCTGAATCAGTATTGTTCACAACGCAGTAAATTCTTATCGACCGAGGCCTAACCTTTACATTAAAAACCGTTTTTGATTGTTTCGTTAGAGCAATCCTAGAAGTATCACAAACAGCCAGTCTTAACGAAGAGTGATAAAAGAAGGATTCACCAAGAACCAAGGGCAATAAATGTGACCTCGTCGCCAATTTATTTGACACTTAATCTATTAGAATTTATCAGAATTATTGTTGTCACAGAAGGATTAAGAGCCGAAACCCATGTTATTACCTTTCCTTATTTCGCATATGTAACCAGCCCTCGGCTCTCTGCACGAAACCATGTTAATGGAACCTTCAAATAGAGCCGCGCAATTTTTGTTCCCCAGCTCATCTTTTACCTCAACGTCACGTGTGTAGGGTACATCATCAATCCATGTCCAGATTCCTCCCTTCTTTCGCAGTCCTATGTAGAAATTTTTTGTGCGATGTTTCAACGACACAATTTTATTTCGTAAAAATTGTACTTCTCCGTCTGTTTTCGGCATCGCAAGAAGACCATTTTCTTCATTGCACTTTTGTGGAAACTCTTCCCATCTCCCATTTGATTTTGAGACAAACAAATAGCAGAATTCGTCGAATGCAAGCCATCCATGAGGACACCTCTCTCTGTAATCTGTGCAAAAAATTGGAAAAAGGTCAATTCCAATCATTTCATAACCAAAAGGAATAAACCGCTGTGATGGTAAACAGCGCTTAATCGATACTAACTGCAGAAAAATTCTTAACTGACTCAAAAACACACACTCCGCTTTCCCGAGGGGCAATATATCTACTCATCTGACATCAGTCGTGACGCTGATTAATGTTGATATGTTATACGAATTAATACAAAAAAGGGAAAAAATCTTTTGATTACAATATGTAAATGTATGATTGCTGAGTTCCTTACTTCCTCTGATGTAACTGATTTTATTATTGGGAAATTCAAGTTCTACGAAATTTATATGCGCTGCCACCATGCGACAGCTCTCTATAGGAACACGTTTGTTTAAACAAAGGAGACCAAATAAAACCTAATTTGATATTATGTTACCAGTTTTTCCCATTTTTTCGCATTTCGTTATTGTTGCCTTGTCTTCAGTTCCAAAAATACCTAATCAAAGAAAAGCATGGTAAATGGTTGATTAAGTTGTGAATGCAATAGTAATTTTAAAAACATGGTTATCTTCCCTGCACGTTTTAGCTCGAAGAGATTACCTGTATGTTGCTTCGTCTTTGTCGATAGGAAAACTTTGGTTATCCTATGTGGATGAACTTGTTTCTGATGGTGTTCATGTGCTGACACAAAATGATCACCACTACCTGACTCTCCTCCGCTGCCATGAGCAGACGTGTCATGAGCCAGACCCAATTTTGGAAATGGAATTGTTGTCCTTCTGTTGGTAATCAAAGAGGTTGGTTTTGTAAAATGTCTCTTCTTTGTGGGTCTGAAATGTTGTAAAGGATTCACTTTTTTGTCTTCTATGCTCCCATTTCCTTTGGTTTCATTATACATGTCATCACTTTCTTCCTCAATGTGAGATAAAGCTTTTTCTCTGTAAGGTTGAGGTAAGGCATGAGAAGTTGTGTTCTTTATCCTTATGTCAGTTTGGATGGCAAGTCCTAAAGCTGTCTTTACCTTCTTATTTAGATCATCACTGTTCTCGCCTGAATAAGAATCGTCTCCTGAAGACAACGGTGCAGTCTCAGTTGTTTCACTCTCTCCTTGAAACTTTCCCAGTATTTCCTCTTCTCTTAAAGGCACAGTTGCTCCGTTCATCTTCCAGGGAGTCGTCGGTCGTACAATTGAACCTTTGTTTTGAAAAGGCTCATCTTGTGCTGAACCAGCTGTTATAAGATTGATCGCCATAGGATTTTCCATAAACGCACTTTGAAAATAGTGTCTATCATCTGGATTCCCTAATAAAAACAGGTCGCTGGAGCGATATCCCGCAGCGTTCTCCGTTTCTGTGTTGGATGCTCCTTCATCACTTTGCTCTTTCATTGTATAGGAGGCACTTTTTGCACGTTTTTTAGCGTTTTTTACTGTTTCAGACCTTTCGTCCCATAATTGACCGTAAAGCTTTTGCTGGAAAGATTTCAAACCACTACTCCACGCTCTTGCCTTAACGTCCTTGGCATGATTACGTAGAGCCTCTAAATCATTCAAATCGTCAGATATTTCTCCCATTTGTGGTTTAATAAGCGAGTTCAAATATCTGAAGCGAGACGGCGTCATGGACATCCAGCCCGGGTGTTCAGTGCTTTCTTGCCTAAGGGAATGATATCGAGAGCTTGCAGGTATTCTGCCAACGTTGTTCCTCTTAACAGCCTGAGATTTCCTTGACTTCTCGAGTAGCGAAGCAATATTGACAATCGCGGAACCTTCCACTGAATTTACGGAGTTTATGTCAGCGTAAAATGGCACCTCTCTGAGGGCACTATCCATAAACTTGTTACTATGTGCAGTTAGTTCTGGGTCTTTTAATAATAAAGCTGACTGTTCATTATCGTCCTTTAAAGAGCTTTCCTTGGTAACTTTTCTCTTCACTTTATCAGGATTGACATAATACTTATCCAGTATCTGAATCCGGGATCTAATCGTTCTTGTCTTTCCAGTTCTTCCCTTATCACCTCGCTTAGTCTGAAGTGTTACATGGCCACCAGTCAACCACTTATTCCGCGATTCCCTATGCGGATGGACTGCCGTTGATTCCTCGTGTGTTAAGTTGCCTTCATGTTTTACCTCGGGCCAAACGTGGTGAAGATTAGTCTTTACAGGAAAAGTTTCCACGCCTAAATGGTGAAGAATCAAATCTTAGATTTGGAGATATATTCAGAAAAATATATTTCCAGGTACATAGGTAAGATTCCAGTGAAATGGCTAGATAAAAAGTAAGAAGAACGCAGAGGGTAGTATAGCTATGATATCAATTGGAATAATTTATATTTGAAAAAGCAATTATCTTAAATGGCAGATCCTCTCTGCTACGCTGGTTACACGACATTTGAATTTATGTCTAGAGATATCAATCAAGCGCTTGGCTGTATCTTACACATCACAGTTACCAACTCGTGCGTATCAGCCATAACAAACGTCAGTGCTTCAATCGTTCTCTATCCATATGAAGCCGTACTGAACCTGTTAATCTACCAGACTTTCGAGACAAGAAATGAAGCCAAACTAATGAAACAACCTTACCGACGCCTTAGGGTGATCATTTTCCAGTTATCGTTGCACTCGAGTTATTTGACTACCTGAAATCCTGAAATAATGTTACATTTACTTTCCCTGTTACTGCAGTGTTTTGTCAAAGAACGAAAGTACGCGGTATGAAATGTCCAATTAAATTCGTGCGCCAAGATGTCTTAGATTTGATCCCGCTGACGTCTCTTGACATGAGAATGGTATAAGTTTAACTATCTTAGGAATAAGTCTTCCATGGCATTCGTAGTCTCATAGCCTGATCGTCTCCTGCTCAAAGCCAATACGATATGGTTGTGAACATACATGATGGCAATTTTTAAATGCTGCGATATCTAAATTAAAACTGGCAAATCAAAACGTTTACCAACCTGTTAAAACACACAGGAAAAAACAAACCACTACAAATCCTCTTAGCAACCACACATCGTGAGCCATGTTTCTAATACCAGTATTACCGATCTTACAACAAGTCAACGACTCCACAGTTGCAACGAATTACTGAAGCTGTGTTTCACAGCTTAATTATTCAGAATGAAACAAATCCACACAGACATGTCTCACAAAAGCTCTTTTTTCTCGAGTTGGTTCCTTTAAAGTAACCACTCAAACACTTCAATTTTTGAGTCAGACCTCTTTAAGATTCTTAATTGGGTTGCTGGTACCACGTTGAGAGGAGGAACAGTCCAAAACATTCTTAATGTCTTACTAAAGGGATAAAATATTTTGTTTCTGCCTCTTCGCAATAGGAATATCCATGCAGGATGACGCCCTAGGTAAATATGTCAGAGGAAATTGTTATTTTTTTAAGAAAATTCAAACTACGTGGCCCTAAGAATGAAAAACCTGTTAATGATAGAAATCAACGGGTAACACATTCTTAAGTTGTCATACGCTTGATTGGGCGCATCGATGCGAAAAGACTCAAATTTTGAAGTTGATTGCACGGCTGACAAAGTTCCTAACGTCTGAGCGCAAAAGCCGAACTGGGTGTTTTCTTTCCATCTAGCGGGTCCCATATGTTTCGCGTACCAACGCCGCGCAAAACTGTTGTAGCGGTAGCGTTTGAACGCGGGAATGGAAAGGATCACCAAGGATACGATGACATCTCGAGCCCCGCATATACAGACGTCGCCAGGACAGGGCAGAACCTCCATGCTTTAGAGGAGGGCAATATAACGTCACTTCAAGACTCCGCTGACAGCTCTAAAGTATTTAGTAGTAAGAAAAGCACAAGATGCACCTTAATTTGTTAACGTATCGTACTGAGAAACTGTTGACCATAGATAAAAAAAAGGGTGTGCCTTGGTCCTGAATCTGGTAAAAAAATAACATTATGGTTACTGAAAAACATCTCATAGTGGTTTAAAAGTGCGACAAATTCGGCTGTAACCATATTAACCATAGAATGTATTGGAATCATGTTAGCCAAAAAAATTGTTCGCAATGTTTTGAACAGCTTACACGGGTCCTGTTTGACAGAAACAAACTAAAAGTTTTCTTGAACGGCTTTGCTGCTTGTGATTGATAGATTGTACTGAGTCGGCTATAGCTTCGATTAATGACCTAAACAAGCAAACGCGCGAACGAAAGTTTGTAATCTCTATAGAAGTGGAGAACGTTTAAGGAAGGATATTCCTTCTGTTTTTAATACTGTTTCTGTTGCAAATCACTGAGTGCAGCTTCAAATTTAAACACGTGCTAACTCGAGACAGACCGAAAGAAAATGATTGGTACATTATGTATTTATTAAATATACGTATCAAAATATTCCTTATTTACATTTTTCAATACCTAAGTTTCCCCAATTTTCCTTTCATTCAGCCAACCCTTTTTAATTCTGACGTTTTAGTCTTAACCAACTTGAAGATTATTCACAGTTTATACAGTACCAGTGAACGTTAGGCGATAGAAAGGTCTAAATTTATGTAGCCCTTAATTTGGTATAACTACACTACCAAGATGTTAGTTTTACGCTATTTTGTGATACCTGGCTTTTAATCCTAGGAGGAAAAATGGAAAACCACAAAAGATATTTACAGTTCTCGCAAAATGTCAGGATCTATGTCAGTTAAATCTAAATTGTCCACGCTAGAAAAAAATTTACTGCAATTTACAACCGCCCCTATTAGTGATAATTTATAGCCTTTTTTTTCCTCCATTTCGGCATTAATATCAACACGGAAAGACCGAGCAAACTTTCATTCTTACCATATATATTTAAGCGGTTTGCCCCTAAAAGATACCTTTGTTTAACTTTGAGAAGTCTCTGCAGAGGTTATTATTTTACATGGCTAATAAAACCTTCACATATAAATTTTTAAAGGTGTCACTAATGTTTCCATGGAAATAAGTACTCTTTCCACCAGACAGTACTGCTTAGTCGCTGATTTACGTTGCCAGGCAAAGTTCGGGAGGTAAGCGCGTATTATCAAATCCGCAAAGAATTTATTCTATTTAGCTAGGAATCCGGCTTCCTTTTAATTTACACTTCTCTTTTTATCTGTGTGTTTTAGAGTCTTCTTATGGTTCTTTGACTTGTGTAAACTTCGCCTCCATCTTTTCACGTGTGGCTTCTTTCTCAATGCGTGTATAGTATGCTCTGCCTTGAGATACTTTAAAATTTCCCGCTGTATATCAAATAACTTGTCCATTTTGTTCAGCATTTTGGTCATAACAAGAGCGTTTGGTGAATTGTCTGGTTGGTCAGGGACATCAGTCCTTTTTCCTACAGTGAACTGTTGTCCAGCATCTAATTTCTTGTTCGATGACAGCGTATTGAAAAACTTCAACTTGTGCAACCTTCCTTCCGTCGACCCTTCCTTTGTCAGCTTGTCTTTTTCCGAAATTTCGGAAAGATGATCTTGTTTATTGTCTGAACTCCACCGGGACCTCTCTTCCCGATTTTTCTTTAAGCCACTAATTCGATTTCTTAGGAAATGACTCGTGTCGATTCGATTTCTTGAACCTTTGAGCCAAATATTTATCTCATTCCTCCTTCGTCGCTTGATGTCATTTTCAAGATCTTGCAGGTCACGCTTTCTAATGTCCTCCCCATCACTGATGCCGTCGTCCGTTTTGAGATTGTTAATACGATTCTTGGCACGCTGCATTGCAGAGTACTTTGCGGCCTCGATGATGGTCAAAATTTTCTCAATTTTCTTTATTTTATCCACTTCAAGTTTTGCAATGTTTTCTTTTCTGATGTCCTTTCGAATCTTCTCTTCATCATCTTGGATTTTCTTCTTTACTTGAGGGTCATCTGCCATTTTATCCTTTTGAAGCAGTTGTTTCTCTTTTGTAATTTCAGCTTTCTCGTTCTTCATGTCGTCTTCGTATTGTGTAGTCTCCATTTTAGCTTGTTTCTCAATATCATCGACGATGTGCCGCACGGAAGTTGGTGATAGCCCTATGGCCTCCTCAATCTTGGACATAGCTAGACTGGCTCTTTCGGTGTCATGAAGCTTTCTGTAAGCTTCTGCGATCAAAGGATTGACTGAAAATGAAAAAATTTCAATTAAACTAATATTTCATTTTTCCTCTTGGTTAACGTTGGTTATATTTGCGTAACCGCTAGACAGAGAGCTAAAATCCACCATACCTCAGGAAAACTATTTATGTTAGTTTTTATTTCTCGTGTGCTGGGCTCTTGAAGAAGTAAAAACAAAATGTTTCGCTTCACTAAAAGTGTTTCATCTTTTTTTTTCATTTTCAATATTCGATGAGTATGGTATAAGATGCGCAACAAATGATTGACTTCTGTATATGACATAAAAAGAGACTTGTCATTTACTTTTAACAAATTTTGATCTTGGAAACCTTACTCACTGATTTACCAAGCTGGTAGCTTGTAAGATAGCTCTATGTTAGAGGCTTTAAAAGATTTATAAAATCAATAATTGTTCTGATAGGCACTCTATTTAAGGTATTAGCACGCTCGACATCTCATCATCAATTGAAATAAATTTGTGTTTACCTGGAGCTTGATAAGGTGCAACTGGAGGATAATACATCGGAGAATTCCAAGAGTACTGCGGGTTCCTGGACGGGAGAGCTTGGGTATTCCACGGATAAAACGAACTGGAAGGATAAGCCCCTGAGAGCGCCTGCTCGCCGGAATAAGCCGCTGAACCTGAGGGTTGAAAGCTTACTGGACTTGGTTGTGTCGTGACCTGAGGTTGGTCCTGTTTAGTGTAAATCAAATATTTAAAATGTTTATGGTTGTGATACTAGAAAATATTCAAAATGTTATCTCTTTAGGGTAGATGAGCACCCGAGTAGTTTAGCTGTATAATTACGGCTATGGAGCCTAGGGCATGTAGCCACTTTACTATCTTTGTAACCACTGTAAAGCTTTCCCTGTGACAATAAAAAAGTTAAATAACAGTTTACCGCTAATGAATCTTAGAACACGTCTCCACAGCAGAAGAAAACCGCGACGAGTTTCGTAAATTTTTCTTGTGAAACAATACATTCTTTGAACTTGATCTTTGAGGATGGCTGTATATCAGCCTGTGTTTTTTTCCAGTTCTTATATACTTCGACCCCCTTCTTAATTGAGTATAAAACTTGGCTAATATCCACCATTTTGAATTTAGGCTTACACAGTCACACATACTTGACTCACATTAAGAGCGGCATATGGTGTTACTTCCGGCTTCACAGGTTCAGGAGCCTCAGCTTGTGGCTTCTTCGGCTGTATGTGCGGAGCAGAAGTCTGTTGTGGCACCTGGACGCTTGCAAGCGGTTGATGATATGGCTGCGTTGCAAACGAGTTGGGAACACTGGACGGGGAATCAAAGTATCTTGACATTGAAGCTAATTTTGCAGACAGGGCACCAGGGTTGAACGATTCAGCTTGAGGTGCTGACTGTGTCAAGAAACCGTTTTGTTGTCCAATAGCTGATTCAATCGTCTGCACTGGCATTGCAACTGGCTGGACAGGTGCAGCTGGTAGGAAAGGCTTAATGGGCTGAGCTGGTACGGCTGGTTGAGCTGGTGCGGCTAGTGCAGCTGGCACGGCTGGTAGAGCAGGCTCGACTGGTGCAGCTGGCACGGCTGGCGGAGGTGGCGGAGGTGGTTTGGGTGTTCGAGATGGTGCAACTGGCTGAGGAGGTGTAACCAATTTAACAGGCTGTGGCTTAGGCAGTGGCTTAGGCGCTGAAACATCTTTCTGCGGTTCATTCACTTCACTACCGCTCAAACCATGATCGTTAGATGGAGTCTTGGGAGTACTTCCAGTCGTCTGTGTTTCATGAGGCTTCTTTATCACTGATGAACTTGCCATATCACTGAAATCAATATCTGCCGGGTTGATTTTAGTGTCAGTTGCCTCGTTCGAGAAGCTCGCTACCTGACCACCCTCTGGCTGCACAGATTGTTCGCTAAGTTGATTATCGCTTTGAGGTGAAAAGGCTGATACGCTTGTCTCTTTGACTGTAAAAAAGGAAATCATTTCCTCAGGAAATTATTCTCATAACGCTTAATACTAACCCTTAGGATACGAACCAAATCCTGGTTGACTTTTGGCATTAGCACGATTTTAAATACAAGTACCATAGCTTTGACGATGATCGGGTGCTAGATAAAAGACGTGAATTTCCTTATTTTCCCTTTTAAATGTGGTAATCTAACCCTCTTTGATAACACCTTTGCTTTATGAAAATTATGGTTCTCCATTTACTGCTTACTTGAGTTTATTCGTTGTAATTCCGTGTCATCTTGATGGTTTGGCTGAGGCAAAGGCCCCACATTAGCATGAGCAGGTAAACTAGGAGGTGGTGGCTCGCTCGTAAGAGCCGGAGCCATACTTGGAGGGGCTACTGCTTGAAACATCTGAGGTTGATAACTGCCCGTGTATGACGGCATGACAGGTTGATAAGCAGGCTGTGAAACTCCCCCAAAATAACCGGCAGCTTCCGGTGGATACGAAAGCGGCGATCCAAGATACATTTGGGGCGTGGACGCAATTTTGTCCTTTTGAGCTCTGACGAGGTCTTCGTGAGCTCTTTCTTTCGCCAAATACTTTGCTGCCTCTAACTTCACTATCAGTTTCAAAATACTTTCTGCTTGGTTGACGTCCTCGTCAGCGACTTTTTCAAGCTTCACGAATTTCTGTTTCTTTTGACTGTCCTCAGTTTGATCGGCGAGTTTCTTGAAGTTTTTCTCTTCATCCTTGAGTTGATTCTCTAAATTCTTGGTTTTATCTTCAATCGTCTTAGGACTTAATCCAAGCTCGTTTTCTATGTTACTGAGTGCTTTAGCTGCTTTTATAGCGCGCTGTAACTTCTCTCTTGCAACTACCACAGGATCATCTAGGGATATTTAAAAAAGATGTTTACGTCAGTAGTATATCATTTATAAACATGTAAATGTTAATAATCATTCCTTCCTTTTAATGATACCTTGAAGAGGGAGCTGCCGCTTTTGGCGTGCGTCGGTTTTGGATTTCACACTAGGGGATGTCTTTGGTTCATGCTCGTTATCTGCAAAAGAGATGAAGAGCAAGGGGTACGTTAAGTGACCTATTTTGCATTTCCAACCGTTGTGAAGGTGAACAATGTTAGTTTTGCAAAGTTACAGTTATGAAAATATCACTTTACTTTATCTGTTACATAAAAAAAAATAGAGAATGAGAAGAGAGTAAGTCAGATGTGGAAACATTCGCTATAGCTAATTAATTTGAATAATTATCAATGCAGGAGAATGTCGACCTGGCAGAAGGGTTACAAGATCAATCTAGATTAGTTGTGAAACGTTAGTGGACTAAGAAATAGCCAGAAGTAAATTGATACAGGAAAAAGTAATAGCATTGAATCCTAATTGTGTTGTTAGAAAATATCAAATTTTTCTTTTCATAAGTGGAAAACTAACCACACGCTTAAATAATTTTTCCAAAATCCAGCATTGAACACCTAACAATCCTAGATGTTGAGATTTTGAGAAGGATACTCAAAACGTATTTGCAAATAAACGTGACATGAAAAGTTTTCGCTCAAAGAATCAGGAGCTCCCTCTCCAAAGCAATCTTTACACATTTACCCTGACCTAGAAAAAGGACAGTCATTTATCTTTATATGGGTCAGGAATTTCCCTCCGATTAAAAACTGAGACTCTCCTTTATCACTGACACAAATATGACAATGACTTCTCTGACCTTGATACTTTTCACTTTTCTTCTCTCCTTGAGTTTCGTGAGAATCGTTGTCTTCTTCATTAGCACCATCATCATCATCATCATCCAGATCGTCAGAGGGGAATTCTTCCACAGTGGGGATCCCGTATTCCTCTAGCATGGGATAATCAATAATATTTTCCCCCAGTAATGGACTGAACTGCTCCAGATCTCCCACATCTTCAAAAAACTCTGTAAGATTTTGAGCGATACGAGGTTAGCATTCAAACCCACCGATCATGCTAAGCAGTTCCCTTAGTATTGCAACAACTGCTTATAAAAAAATATGATGTCATCTAATTGGCTAGCTCCTCCCCTTGTTCAGTTTTGTTCAAAAAGGATAATAAAACTTGTGAAAGGATGACTGAATGAAGCTTTATTAGTTCTCACAACCTTTAAAATTCTAACAGGTTTTAATTCCGGTGTTTTGACACAGCTGGGAATGAATATGGACAAACGTAAATACAGACAAACGTTATACTGTTCTAATAATCACCATCTTAACTTCTGTCGCGTAGATTAACATGAGGGGGGGAGGACTGAAGGTGAGGGGGGACCAAGAATCCTCAGTGTATCATTGTTCATTGTTCTACCTTTTGTCTCAACTGCTTACCTTGAGCAATGGAGTATTCCAGCAGGGGGAAGACTGAGACCAAGAGAAGGACCAGCCTCAATGAAGCAGAAGCCATAAGATTTCTGCTGAAAATAAAAGACTCCAAGACTTTATACAAATGTGTGCTTATCGATTTTTTAACACAAATTTTAAAAGGATCTCAGATCACGAGTATACTGGTCCTCTAATTATTTAGTGCTCAGAATTTGCGCCATGGGTTATAGCTTAAAGATTGTTTCCTCCTTGTGGGCCATCGTATTCTAGGTAGGTTTTATACCCTCTCCGATCCCATCTATTTTTTCACACTCTACAAGGATCTTGAAATGACGAAATCCACTTACGCAAGTTTAGCTCACTTCGTCTTTCTCCTCCCAAACATTTAACTAAACGCACCAGAACCATGAAAATTGATTCGCATAAGACCAGATCCATTAAGACACTTGACTACATTTTGGATAAGGTATACCAAGGATCCACTCTCTTAATCTTATCTTCATTTGTGTACTGACTTCACCACATATAAACCTTAGTAAAAACTCCTGCCATCTGATGGAGGGAAGACTAACCTTTTCTGGGTTAGAGATTATAAATTCATGCATGTCGTACTTAAGTCATACTATAGCGGTTTATTCAGCTTTACGATACCTACTGCTCACCTGACCAAGCGAGTAGTTTTTCCATGGAGCTGACCATGTTTTTTTCTGCTTGGTGAATCGAATGATTTGAAAGATGCACATGATTGGCTCACTTCATTTCATGATGGTGAAAAGATTACAGAGGGCAACATATTACTTAGAAACATCATGTTTAGAAGGCGAAATTTTCTCTCTACTCTTGCTATATTGCGCATCAAGACCTTACTCGTGATTCATGAATATATAAAGCTTCAAAGTGTTGTTTAATGTGGCAGGGATATGCATGAATGACTTGCACATTCACCGGTATCGCAGCGAGGATATATGCCTATGTATACAAACCCAATATTTCAAAAGTATTGCATCTTGTATACATGCTAAATTCTTTGTGTAAAACTTGAGGATTATCCATACTCAAATTACTATTTTTAGGGAAGGGAAGGTTTTGGATCATTGAGTGTGAGCCACACGGATTTTGTATGTAATGCAGTTACCTGTTATAAGGTATTTAAGGACCTGACGAGGTGAACACGAAAACAGACATACGACAAAAGAGGCGTTTAACAGCCGACATACAGCTGGCTCAGCTGTAAACTTTTACTTCTATCTAAAACTTAGAGAATTCATAAATTCATAAACTTAAAATTTGCGTGTATTTCTACTCAGAGCTTTCTTTTAGGCGCATATCCTTAGATCATACATTAAAGATAAATATAAATGCCTACTGCTGCCCTCAGTCACCTTATCTAAATGCTACCTGTTAGCAGTTTTAGCAAGTTGTCTGTCCTCTCTCATTTCTTTGTTGCCTCAGCGAGCTTACTGGGACATTTTTTCAAATCATTCATTGAGAATAATCTTTTAATACTATTGAATTGATTTGCTCTAGAGACGGCCTTTTTTTCAACTGTAGTACAACAAGGTTTGAAACTTTTGTGGCCATCTTTTTTCACTATAATCTATTATTTCTTATAATCAGTTTCAGAGCATCTTAAACGTGTTGAAACAGAATTTAGAATCTATTTTAAAAAATTATTATGGTCATATTGATTTAGTTCGTCGATAACTGAAGGGTTCTTGACATTATCCACTTTGCCCTTGATATATATTTATACGACGCTCTCTTCCCAAGGGAGTCCTTGTGATCCAATATTTCTATTTTTTTAGTAAATACATTGAATAAGTCATGTCCTTACTGAGTTGCAGAATTAGAGTCAGACATTTCTCTAACGATAACGTCCCCATTTTGGAAACATCATAATTGCTCAAGGAATAAAAATATCAGAGGACCAGTCGCCTAAACTGTTCACTTATCAGTAAAATATCTCAGTAAAATTTGATGCAAAGTCGGCTACGAAGCCCCACAAATATGTCATATTCTAAACTTGGATAGAAAATCAAAAGGGCGGTCAAGCATTTTTAGTTTATCGCTGGAAGAGTGGCCTCATTGAAAATCTTCACCGAGCACACTCACGTATAAATCGCCAGAAACATAAAAATTAGGTAAAACGCACCACACTACAAATACTGGGTACAATCTAAGGCTTAACCAGGCGCGCAATATATTTGACACGGGGCTGAAAAGGAACCTTCACGCGTGTAGGTGACACGGTTATGTCTCGCTTGAACGTTCCAAATCATTTAATCCCTCCCAATTCACGTTGAAAACAGATCTTAAAGTAACCTTAGGCTTCTGCTCTTTGAGCAATGTAAATTGAAAATCACGACGTTTGGATAAGCAGCCATGATTTCGGGAACACCTTGAAGCCAATGAAGTGAAATAATCACCTACCTGTAAGAGTTCAAGCGATTGTCATCTTACGACATTAACCAGTGTAAAATTCTGCGTTTGAATTTCAAACCCAGAGAACCAAAACGGATTCTGGCGGGGTAAAAAATACAAGACTCCAAGGAACTAAAACATATCTTGATTTCTCACGCAAAAAATCCCGCCTAAGGATTCGCCATTTATTTTCCACCTTTGGTGTAAAAATATGAACTAAGATTGATTTATGGGTTGAGATCATCATTGAAAATGGACCAATCAGGTGGAACCATTGAAAATCATTGTTTCGTTTGTTGATCCCCGGGAATTAAGACCAGTCAAGCCGTGGAGTACCATTTACCTGTTGTTTGTATTGGACATTATCAACAAAATTGAACATGTTTTCACGCGCGTTCATACGACTTCTGGAAAAAGAGTAAAACAATTTCAGGTGTTACATTTCCAGTGCAAATCTTGGGGCATTTATTTCCAGGTTACCTCTGATCACGAGTCATCAATAGGTCGGGCACAAGTTAAATGTCTGCAATTCCCTTAATACTAGTGTACACGGTCAAAATTTCTCGATGCCTACGCATATTTTATTGTCTAAAATAATTCCACTTTAGAAATTATAGGTACTGGTTCCACTGAAGCGCGTGCTTACGAGATTCCCAAGAAGGCATGCCTGATGCAATGGTGAGAAAATAGTTCTACGCGTACAGAAGTCATTATTATGTTTTCATTTTGCTTGTTTTGTTTAGTTTTAAGCTGTTTCTCGACAAAACCAATTGGCACTTGACATATCTGTTAAAAAACACAAGCACTTTTGAAATAAAAAGGGCCATTTCAAAATGTCACCACCACTACAAATTCCGATGGGGCGTAAATTCACACCTTTCAGCATCAAGGTCACCTGGAAAGGTAATGGCAAGTGCGCTGTTTTCCGTTGGACTCCAGTAGTAGCAACGAGTATGACAGATTATTAGGATTATTGTGATGTGATGCTGGAAAATACGCTTAACCTTCATTTTTGGAAATCTTGACTTAAGGTATCAACCTGCAATGTGAAAATTTCATTGTCTGTACTTAACGTTTACCTGTTTCTTAACAGAAGGTATTCCCCAGAGTAATTACTAATCGGAACAAGATACCACTTCACATACTTTTAGATAAAAATGTTTTGCAGATGTAAAAATAGAAGCAATTTAACCGTATTGAATAAAATAGAGGAATATAAACACAAATTCCATAGGCCATTTCTGCATTATCTTTGGCCTCTTATTCAAAACGAGGCCTGGTGCTCAATCATTCGTTTTAAAATGAGTTTCGTTTACATGTTAACTTGCGATCATATGAAAGGATAAGCACCAGAACTCGCTTTGAAAAAGAGGCTAACGGTGTTTCGGAAATGGGTATTATAACATCCCTTTTAAAACTGTCTTGTCATCTTCCGCCGAAAACTATAGTTTCTCTCGAGTTCTCGTGTAATTACTAATAATTCTATAACAAGAATGAAAACGAATCGAGAAAATCTAGTTATAGGATGACCAAAATAAGAGGAAATTAAACCCATGAAAACATGTTGATCGACAATTTACCTCCTCACCGGTTGAACGTGGATATAATTCCCTAACAGCTTTATCATCACTATGGGGCCATCATGTCAAACATCCAAACTTCTTTAAAATAAACGATTCTACCTATACATTCTTTTATTCTACTGAGGGCGTTTAGCGATCCTTTTTGCCTCCCACAGCGATGCATGACGTCAGTCGCCATAATTCCCCCTCATTTCGGCTTCGAACTAGCCTTTTCCTATAACGTTTTTCCAACTGGAGTATTTTTTTGAATGAGGGTCTCCGATGATGATAAATCATCGTTCCCTGATGGTGATTTTGACAGGTAATTTGCCATAGCAATTGGGTCAAAAAGAATTATAATAATGTTAAGCTCTGAGTTCAGACGGATGGTGCCGCAGGTTGTCATATCGGGATACGCCCTCCAACCTTTTTGAGTCTAGAGAGTACTCCTAATATAACATAAACATTCCCATAACGAGCCTTCCTACTCTTATTAAAAAAATTATTGTTGATGTATCTTACATATTCAATATACACAATACTACGCACCGAGCGCACGGAAGGACTTTTTTTTAGTGATCCCATCAATACTAAATACCTGAACATTGCCATGGTTGATCACAAGACAAGCGGCTCTGGCAGTATACTCTTGGTGCTAAGAGACAAAGCAGATTGACCAGGTTGACTTGGTGGGACTAATCTTTGCTGGCACAACACTTACGCATTCATTATCTCTAAGAAAAACAAATAGGCTAGGTTTGGTACTTGCGCTCAGTTTACGCAGTTTTGTGGATTGAATGTGCCGCCCCACTTAATTCTATTGTTCGCTGTATAAGATCATGCGCAATAACAGTTGAAACATTTCAAGCGATTTCCACAAAAGATCAGGAAAAATGGGCGAAAAAAACGTTTTGCTCCCTTTCCATTACTTAGAGGATAGATATGTGAAATTCAGAATGTGAAACAGTTACCAGCACTTTTGCATCACATAGCAGTGTCCTGATTGCCAAAGACGAGAAACCTCCCGACAGATAAGCTTTTTCGTATTGATGTTTTTATCGCTGTCAGTCACTTTATATTTTCCACGTCTGATATTTTATTTTGCTTGTTGATGTCAAACAAATCTTTGTTATAGATCATGGCCAATGATAGCATATCAGTGTCCGTGAAAGGTGGAGAATTTCCTCTGCCTCCGTTGCACAGAACGAAAAATAACTATCATTCACCTCCAATGGGCTATTTTCGAATCGCCTATAAGACATCCCGTTTGTCCCCCAAAATTTTGTGTGAGCTTCGTTTTAAAATTTCTCTTGGGATTAGAAAGAGAAATTAAAAACAATGCAAATGCAAAATTTTGGGGGACAAACAAGGTGTATCAGGATGGAAGGGTCGAAAATACCGAATGATGAGTTGTTATCTCTATGAGCAATTGAGCAAAAAATACCCGTGTATGTTATGATCTAAAACGCCTGTGTAATCTTCCCGTTGGAAAAATATTTATATGTACATATAAGGCAGAAAGGTGAACAGCATTTAGATGTGTTTTAAGACCAAGAAGACAAAAATTGGACAATCCATCACCTCGTCATTCATCAGGGCCAGGTTTCATATATTACGTTGTTCAAGGTCGAGCTTAAAATAACAAATCTCACACATAAATTCTTAGCAAAGGCTTCATCCATTAAGATCTTATTGATTTTATAATACCAACACTTTTTTTGTCAGAATAATGTATCATATTGACTCGTTCAAACCATTAAACTTTATTATTTATGTCAAACTTAATTTGTTCCATGAAAACATGTATGAAAACAGCTGTTAAAAAATATTTTGTAAGTCTTAAATACTTTCCACCAGATTTTTTTTTTTTTGGAACAGGTTCTATGTGTTACATGTAAATGATACCCATTTTATTTGGCTCGCTCTTCATGTGATTTGAAGAGGATATTTTTTGCAGCTGCTTTTGAGTGTTACTGCGGTTCACTTTTTTTGCTTTAGCCTCTTCCCTTTTTTTCCCGCGCTCTCGGACGAGTAACCAATCTCGTTGCGATTACTCTCCCTAGTAACTTTCTTATGCTGTTTCGTTTGTAGGGTATAACTGGTTTGATGGAATCCTCGTTGATTGTGTTCAGAGGTATCCTCGGACCCCTTGGTTGTGTATTCATCTGAGATGTGGGTCTCCCTCCAGGAATTAAACCAGATATAGCTTTTATGGCATTTTCTCCAGCTTTTTTGAAAAACTCCAAAATGTCTCTTGATTTTCGTAGTTGTGCTGATGCTAAGAGAGAAAAGAGAAGCATATCACGGAAGAAACATTTTTTTTTACAAGATCCATCACTTCAGAGCAACAGAAAACAGAAGCAGGTATCTATCATTCTCATTGGCTAACAAGGAGTCTGATTTTCCCAAAACAAATAAGAAACAACAGCTGGTCAAAAATTTCTATCTAGCGAGAAATCCAGCGAGGATCAGGGATTAGACGCGGATTAAATTGTCCTACTATACTTAACAAGGCGAGTGCAATGAGCGTAAGTTCAATGCACTTTAAACATGAATATCCAGACTACATAAATCCATTAGATTAAGGCATCACAATAGTGTCTTCATGTCACAATGGGCAGGTACGCCGGGTACCAAACACACTGATTATCAAAACAACGACGGTTCTAATGTCAAATTGTTTTAAATCTCAAAAACAAGTTTAATTAACTCTGCAGTTACCATTAAACTTGGATAAAGCTACGAATAAACAAATAAATTTAACTTATACCTTGAATATGAAGTTCTACAGAGAGAATCATAAAGATGAGGAGCATAAACATAGCTAGACGACAACCGGGTACAAACACTAACAGGTCTACCACGTGTTGTACACTGCGGTACGAAACAGACAGCTTTGGCGCATTGCAGGCGGAGAAGGAACGTTTCTTTCAATCTCTAAAAACACCAATGTTATCTTAACTCAAATGTAAACCATCCAGTCGAGTGGATAAACATGTCAAGGAATAAGCTACTCATTCACATATTCACATGTAATGTGACGTCGACAGGTATAAATATTTGACAACCAGCAAAAAGAGTAAACCAGACTCTTGTTTGATAAGGCCAATGAAACGTATCATTTGGACGGCCCTAGGTGGTGCATACTATGTTTAGTCCAAATTAAGCCGTTTATAACTGATACCAAATGAACATAGTTCAGCCTCCCTATGTAAAGAAAGGCATTGAAGTACAGAGATCAAATACCCAAGTGTACCAGACAGTGAAAAACCGTATAGACAAACATTGCGCAAGGATATACAACACTCTTTACTGCCATTTTGCTGAAAAACAAATTGGAAACGTTATCTACCATCAGCTGTTGTGGTCGAAAACTTATATCATACCTGGCAACCAACGATTCAGTTCAGTTTCATGAAGAATTTTTAAGCCAAAAGTTAGGTGATCACGTGATACGACCATGGGCCGGAGTTGGCGGGGAAAACCTTCCAAAATGCAGTAAACGACGGATATCTTCTTCCCTTAAAAGCCCTTATAGATATTTTCGGTCTTTTAATAATTGTTTCCTTCAGTTGTCCGAAAACGAAAACCTTTTCAACCTCAGGAAATGTATCTTGGGCGTATAATCAAATTCTCAAAGTAACATTGAAAAGTAAAAGTACAATCCACATAAAATGCTTGGAAATTGCACACCTTGAGACAAACAAGATTTTATTGGTGAAGTCAAGAATAGAACAAACATTTATTGTTGCTTGCACTGATTATTGATGGTCTGCATTTGTTTATGTTAATTAAATTATTTGTATTTTATTGGATTTTATTGATGCAAATTGATACAAGTAAGTTAAACACAATAGGCTCAATTCAAGCAAAATTCACTAGAACTAATCAAGGTAGATACTCAGTTCTCTGACTGGCCCGTTTTGATTCAGTTTTTGGACAAAAGTCATGCAAAACATAGGGCGCAAAAAGCCACTCATTAACAATGGTTTTGCATCGTTTCAAAATCGTATTTGCTTCACAGCAATATTATGTAGAAATAAAAAAAAAAACTCCTCCGGAACTTGACAAAGAATAGCAATCGTGAGAATGTAAGTAGTATCTTGGTAACTTGGAATTGATAACACTTGCTGATGACAATTTTAAGGCTATAACCTGGAAGCCATCTGTAACAGGAATCTGTCTCAGATCTAGCCGGCCTTACAGAATACTAGTCAAAAAGACAATTTCAAACGCGAGAGAAAAACAGCTGTCATTGTCCGCTGTTAAAAGGTGAGAGCGAGATTGCCTCTGATCCTTCTTCAAATAAAGAGCCTGGGCGACACGGGTGTTTAACATATTGCTTATGTCATTGGTTTAGAGGCTAATTACGACAAACGGAAAACTTTTTCATGATTTGCAAACTGTAAGCATACTGACTATATATCTAAAATAACTGGTTTAAAAACTGTTCTACCGCTCCTTCAGTGTGCTCAGATGTCATCCTCTCTATATCACGTGCTTTGATTCCGAACTTTGCTCCTATAGCTTTTGCAAGGCTAGCTGCTTTTTTAAGGGAGTTATTTACGTCATCAAACACCTGTCGAAGCCTGTTCTGAGTTTCGCAATGCGCAAGGAGTGCTTGAGCCACTTTGAATTTTAAATTGTTAGTTTTTATGATCTTTTCTTTCAAAATGTCGATCTTGGAAGCTCCAGAGACTGGTTGTTTTACTGAGGAACTTTTATCATCCTTACTCTCTGGCTTCTTTTCAACTTGCGTCGTTTTGACGTCGTGTTGCTCATTGACCGAGACTGCTTTTGGGATTTGTGAAGGATTCTTTCCATGTTCAGCTAATGAATTGTTTCTATCGCTTAAAACCTTACTTGGTTTCGAACCTTTTGGGGACATTGCTTTCAATTGCTCCTCCAGTGTTTCTTTATGTTTCTGAGGTTCGGTTTTCGATTTTTCTGAGTGATGTATACTTTGATCTTTACCCGGAAGTTCCTTATGTTTTTCAAGGGATTTCATGGTGGACTGTTTACCAGAATCCTTCATTTCATTAGGGGTTACCTTCATCACCTCAGTAGCGTGCTTAGGCAAATCTTTCCCATGTTTAGGCTTATCCTTTGTGGTCTTGGCAAGGACGGTTTGCTTGAGATCTGTGGGTTTAAAACCAACCTTCGTCTCGTCTTCTTGTTTAGGCCTCACTTGGACCTGAGAAGATTTTGGTTTCCCTCCAGTTGGAGCTTTATTTTGAGTGACAGCATCTTTTACATGGGGTACGATGGAAGCAGGGGCACCGTCCTTAACAACGTGGTTGTTTTTGCCTTTTCCTCCCACCTTAGAGTTTACTTCGTTTTTTACTTTCTTTGGTAAGTCTTTTCCCTGATCATGATGGGATTTCACAATTTTCCTGGTCTTGTGTTCCACTACAGCTTTATGACCGTGTTTATTTTCAACGTTAGCTGCCTTGTCTTTCATTGTGACCAGCTTCTGAGTGTGCTCTTCACTTTTGCGTCCTTTGAGACCTGAAGAGCCCTGGCCAACCACTTGTTTTTGTAGATTCTCCTTCGCTCTATCCCTTACCAATTTCTTAGCTGTCTCGTTTTTCGTTACTTTATTTGCAGTCTTCTTTTTACCTACATTTTTTGTCGTTGCATCTTTGTTTGTTCCCTTGGATGGATTATATTTGACTTTTTTTTGCTGAGGAATAACTTTGTTGGTGTGTTGTTGTTTGGCCAGTTTGTGAAACTGCATTGGTTTTGCTAAGTGCACAAGACGTGGCGAACTTTTGGATTTCTCTGGCAACGCGTCTTTCACCTTTTTCGTAACCTTCTTATCGTCATCACCCTTTTGTTTCTTCTCAAGATTCTGTTTCACAGAATGGCTTTTCCTGATGCTTTGCATGAGCTTCCAATATTTATCAAAACCTTTTAAATGGAAGTATTTACGTAAAACATTTGGGTCCATCTTCGCCAGTATCGCAAGAATACGTTTGTGCTTTTTCGTTAGCTTTCTACGAACCATCTTTTTCGGGCCGGTTTGCTTCTGATCTCCCTCAGGATGTGCGATTTCAGATTTCTTGCTGCTCGCTTCAATCGTGGACTGCTCGCCGCCTGCAAAATACTCTACCAGTTCCCTATATGCTTTCTCGGGGATACCGCTGTGGATATTCAAACGGGTGTCTCCTCCAATTAAAGCATTAACGAGGTTTTCTTTACTTATTTCATCAGTGCTTACTTTCTGTATTGCTTTTTTATCTTGTGGCCTTGAAACTCGTTTAGCTTTCGCGGCGGTCAAAACTTTTGTGCCTTTCTCTCTGTCTTCGACCTTTTTCTTTTGTGACGTCTTCTTTACTGGATGTTTTTCCATTCTGATGTTCAAACCCGGCTTCTTCAACAAATGAGAAGACCCCTCCGCTTTTTTGTCCTCTTTCTTGACTGCGACAGAACCTTTCCCTTTATTGTGAAGACTCTTATTTTTAGCGATATCTCTGCGGACAATTGGTCGGCTGACTTCAGATAACAAGTCGGCATCCGTTTGTGCACCTTCGTCGAAGTCGTCGACAGATCGTGTGGATCGCAAGTGCATTTTCTCATCTTCTTTTATCATACCTCCGCTTTCTTGTATCAGCCATTGATTGATCTCGTTGGCGAGTAATCTAGATTCCCTTTCAGCCATCTCTATTACTTCTTCAAGCCTCTGAATTGCATTGTAATTCCCTGAAATATCCAAAAGGCAAAGTGAGAAAGAATTCAGGAGTTAGGCTGATATCACAAGAGCAAGCCAAAATATTTGAAAAATATCTGAGTTTCAAATATTTTTCAAATTTTTTACCTACACATCATCAAACCCTTAACCCTTTGATAGATAGCATATTTTATTGCCAATATTAGCTTATAGAAACCCTCCAGTGTGTTCACAGTTTACATAGTTAACTTCACAAGAAGATCATACAGAACATTCGTAGTGCATTTTCCAATGCAGGCTGATGACAAAAACGAATGACGTCTTTTTTTGAACCGCGTTAAAAATGGGATTTTTCTTCTGCTAATTAGTAAAAAAAGGAACAGCTTTACTATTAGCAAAAATACTCCGCTTTTCATTCAATTCTCGCTTACCATTCGTCAATTGAAAACAAGCCCCCAGAAAGAAAGCAAAGGCTACTTGTAAACAGGTGTTGTAGCTTAGCTTCATTATCTTGCATGCTGCAATAAAAAAAAAGAAAAAGATGAAGACACGATTGATGATGTTTACCACAAGTTAACCAATGAGGGGTAAGCACATCGACACAATAGTGCCTTGTTGATCTCAAAAGGGAATTAAGATTGTATACTGATGCATTCTGTAGATGCATCACTGAAAAAAAAGATTCTTTCGCACTTATTCTGAAATAATGCTTCTTTCACCTCGCACGTTGATTCAATGTTTTGGTGGAGAAGAGGTAGTCACCACATGGCATGTTCCAAAACTTATTACACAAGATTTGTTAGTTCGAGCACGGCGGTGTTCGTAAAACAACTCAGTTGAGACGGTTGTGGTTTACGTTGAAATGAGACCTATATGGGGGGGAGGGTGGGGAATCACGTCGCACGCCTTCTACTTGTTCCTTTCATGCGCTGTGACCCATATGGAATGGGATCAATGATCCTATCTTTGTTAAATTCTGTCGCGTAACAACTGTCCACGTTTGCAACAGCAAATTATTATCAATTTTTTTTTTCTCTGAAGAAACAAGCTCGCTGTTCCGCTAATGCGCTGTACACGATAACTACTGACACAACTGGCCCCGGTATATATAGCCCCAGTACATATCTAATGTAAGGAAAAGGTCCGTTCAGTGCTTTCTAAGATCAATTAAATTGGGCGAAACTTGCCATCTACATAGAAGTTGATGAAGTGAAGCCATATGCTTTCTGAAGATATTTGAATAGTAAACAGGAAGTTGTTTCTTGAAAGTTCGATTAGGGATAAATGTTTAGTTATGATGCACTTTCCAAACGGAAAATAGTTTACGAGTGGATCAAACTTGTCACAAGAACACTCCCACTTCCTGAAGAAATGAAACCCTCGTGTCGCACAAAAGCCTATTTGTTCGACTAAGCACCGTAACAAAGGGTGGATCGCAGGAGGTGGACAGCGGGATAATTTAACAAAGAGCACACTGAGCTACACAGCGAGAAGCCGTCCTATATCAAGCTAACGCAAGCCTCTTTAATTTGAAAACTTTGTGTTTCAAATTTCAACCCGAACGTTCCCATAAGAAGTATCTAAACTTAGGAAAAATAAACTGCATCAACTTACCTCTGAAACCAGTTCTTGTATCTGCAGCTAATTTTTGTAAGATCACTCGTGGAATACACTATTTCTTTCACATACCGGCAGAACTCGCAGCCCCGGAACGACCTGACAATTCACTGAACAAAAGACTCTCGACTCTTCGAGAAATGTTTAGGGTTATTGTCGGAATTTTACACCAAATTTCGGGTGGAAACTCGTCTTGTTCTGCAACGTGCAGTTAGGGTACCTGTCAGGAGGGTTATTAAAAATTCATAATGTTGTGACATGTTTAGTGACCCACTCCCCACATCTGTGTTCACTTACCGATTGTGGATGTGATGTTTGATGCTCCGGTGTTAAGTTTTCCATTAAGTTTTCTTCTGTTTTAAAACACAGGTCAAATTACTTATAATCTCTTCAAGGATAAAACTTAACTTGTAAGAAAAAAATTAAGTACTGACGTCTCTCTACTTTCAAAACGAGTTGTTGGAAAAGTTAGTGTTCCCTCGCTTAATTTCCCTCTAATTTGTAAATAAGTTTCACATTTAAAAAAAAAATGAGGTGGAGTGAAATTTAGCATAAGGAATGCACTATTTTCCAGCATTTTTCACTGAAATCCTTTTTCTTTTCGTAATATTCATTACCATTAGTACTTATGAGCCATCTCTCAACAACGTAGCAAAAACCTCATCAATCTCTTTTCATTTGATTTATTTACTTCTGATTAGTTATAGCTGAACGAACAGGTGCTCTTTTGTCCATAAATGCTGTGCTTGGGTTGGTAGTGGTTATAGAAACATCGCCAACAGGAAAAGATGTGCAAATTTGTGCGAAATGCTGGCCAAATCGTTTTTACTTTTCTTGACTACGTGAACCTTTTAAAAATCCAAAGATAAATGAAGCTACAGTTAATTGATATTCTTGGTAAGTAATAGCCTATTATTTTTATTGATAAATGAGAGGAAGGAACACAAAAGTCATGATTGGATGATATTGTTGAGTTTTTCCGCCCGTCGGATTTGGCCCAAAATTATCCGTGATGTTATCAAAGAGCAGACAGCCAAAGATATAACAATAATAAGATGTAACAATGTTGAAATAGCATTAATCCCTCAGCTGACAAAAACAAACCATACTGGGTTTCATATTGGCTCACTCGTTATCATCTTCCCACATAAGTTCTACTTTATTGTCCACATAATTTAGAAAGGTTTAAAACGTCATTTAGACAAAGTTAACCTCTAGGTGTCCATTTCCCTTGGTAATTTTCCCTTGCATGCCTGGTGTAAGCTTCCGATAATTGATTTCCAAATTCAATTAAAGTACTTCTAAAAATGAACATAATCGAGACCCATATGTTCACCAGCGTGGACCAAGGCAATCTCTGCCTTCCGTATTATATCCTTGACATCTTTACTGGCACCTTTTCCTTTTTTTCTCATTAGTGAAACCTTATCAGCGAGTGTTACATATTGCTTGGCAATTTTCAGTTTCTTTCGTGCCTTGTTCAATTTCCACTTTATTTCTGCCACTTTTGTTTTAAATTTGGGTACTTTTTCCAATAGAACAGCGGCTGTTGAGTCTGATTCTTTCCCAGTCCCTGCACCGGAAGATTCAGCCTGCTGAAGCTCTGTTAGAAGTGAACGATTACTGTCTCGTGGTTCAGGTTTGTTTTCTGAAGAGAAAAAGGCAAATCAGATAAGTTGAGTAAACAAGTTTTCTTCATATTTTAAATACTCTTTTCTCTTCAGGAGCCCCATTTCCATCGATAAAACGAACTTCCTAACATCACTTTATTATCTTGTTCCCGTGGGGTTGCTCTGCTGTCTATTCAGAGTCTGGAAAGGGACGCAAGTCCCACTTGATGGCACCAAGGCTTAAAAAAGGTTCGTTTCTGGAAAGTCTTGGTAACTGTATGGACTTGAAGCCATATAAATAACGAGCTAACCATATAATAAAGTAGTGCAGGTCTTTGCTCAAAAAAACAGTACAATCTGTTTCCTTTCCTGATATTTTCACTATTTGGGCTTCAAAAATGTTCATATTTTGATCCTCATTGTAAACACAGCAAACCAAAAACAGCTTTTTGGGACCAGTGCACGCCGGGACTTTGAAGAAACGGCTTCCAGGTTTCACCAAGAAGAGAACACCTCAGAAAAACATAATTTCAGTCAAAAATTCTATCCCCTTTCCTGGTATTTATTTTGGCATGGAAACGAGTTCTTGAGGTGGAGAATACATTATTGGACTATTTGGACACTACTTTCTGACAAACTTAATTGTCTGAATCAACAGGTGTTGTATTGAAGCGTCCTCCAAACACCAGTTCCGTCGAATCCGATAAATCTTCTACGGGAAATCACTCGGTCGTCATAAATATTCTTCAGTTTTTTAAATAGATTTTGTTTAATCACAACTCGCCTTTCAATAACACGTGTTTACCTTGCCGATCAAAATTATACGTTTTCCGATGAAAGGTTTCTCATTACACAAAGCCTATTCCTTTAGTGGAAATCAAAGGCTAGAAAAGATGAATGATCAAGCATAAGTCAATCAAAGGTTCGCTGCCTTGTGAATTGTAAATTGCAAGAATTCGTTCTATCACGTACCTTTCTTCTTTGGCGCCGCTCCGACCACTGCTACGAGTAGAACTAAAAGAAGTACGCTATTTGAGGTCATCTTTCAGACGAAGAAACAGAGGCTAGAAGAACAAACCAGTAAGATTTGCCGGAGTCTGCGCAGTTCTTAAATCATTAATTACGTTCAACCGCGATTCGTACTTTCCCTGAATGACCACTTAACGTACTGTGTTCCTCGTTATCTCTTTCTGAAGTTGGAGGGGGGAGGGGGGGGAAACATTTTACATTTCTTAATTACTAAATATCTCGAAACTGTTTATATTTACTGCACGCCAATTGATTTATTTTCGAGTATGACTGTAGAGATTAACATCTACATCTTGTGATTGCTCCATCAAATCAAGATTTTTTTTAGCCACTAAAAAGGACAAGACTTTGACCATGATCAGAAGCACACGGTCGAGCTTCCTCAAGGTTGATCTCATATTTTAGATAATCATCAATCATTTTAACGCCTCTTATATCTTCTATCCCTAGTAGAGCTTTCACCAGTGAGGAATCAGAACATTGGCACAAGTTTATTGCGAATCTTTGAGTCTAATTCCTGCCTATAAAAGAAAAATAATTTTTTTCAATACTTGAGGTGCATCTGAGTAGTATGCAAACATTCTAACCGGCCATTCTGGGAAAAATCATTGCTCCTTACACTCTGGCTACTTATCATTAAGGGAGTTTTTACTTTGTAAAAAACTGATAAAAAAAGATGCTATTTTTGTCCGGAAATGTCACTGTTGAAAGCAGTACGTAAACTCGTATAATAAGTACGATAGTTAGTCACATTACTGTCCGCAAACAACTATTATTTAGAGAAATATTGCTTTCACAATTCCGCTAAGTACCTATAATCTTCGAATAAGAAACATTTTCCTAACTAACCATCTTGTGATTTGCATTTAAGATAGGCACCGTCTATTAGACATAGCAAGTGTATATTAACTATGTTGTTTCAAGGTACTTCGAGATCCTCACTGCTCACTAAAGAGTCAAAGCTGTCGAATCTATCAATCTCGCCATTTTTCATTACCAAAATCATGTCACAGTCTTTAATGGTGTTCAGTCGATGAGCAATAGTTATTACTGTAGAGTTCTTCAGTTTCTCTCGCACGACTCTCCAAATTACTTGTTCTGTTTCTGGATCCACGTGTGCAGTGGGTTCATCTAAGATGATAACCTTTTTTTGCTGCAAAAGAACACGGGCCAAACAAATTAACTGCCGTTCTCCGGCGCTAAAATTTGCACCGTGTTCTAATAACTCATGATGCAGCTGTCCTTCTAGATTTTCCACCAACCCTTTTAGTTGGACATCTTCCAAGGCTTTCCACAGCTCTAAATCTTGAAACTGATCCACCAGATCAAGATTTCTTCTCAGCGATCCACTGAAAAGAACTGGACTTTGGCCAAGTACAGATATACATCGTCGAGCTTCTTGGAGGTTGATCTCCTTTATTGGAACACCGTCAATAATGACATTCCCATCCGCGTCTGGCATGCGCAGAAAAGCTGCCACCAGGGATGATTTTCCGGCTCCCGTTCTTCCTGCAACGCCAAACTTGGACCCTCCTTTTAATTTAAGATTTATGTTTCTTAGTACTTGCGGTCCCCCTGGATAGTATGTCAAAGACACATTTTCAAATGTCACACCTCCTTCTAGGGGCCAGTTTTCTGGGGGAGGACGCAGCACTTTGTACCCAGGTTCGCAATCAAGTTTCGTATATGTCAAAACACGTTCAACTGACGTCATTGAATTCTCGACATCCGATGTTTTTCTGACAACAAACTGAGCTTGTTCCACAGTCTCGATAACGTATACAAGAGCAAGTCCAGCGAAAGCTGCGGCGGAAAAAAAAGCTGCATCAAAAGCTGGTACTTCATTTCTTAACCCTCAACAGTTTGTAAATATAACCCGATGTAAGTGCCCTAGAACATGGAATGCTGAAGTTAGAAAAAGGAGACCAAAATCAGACATCCTTTAACAAGTCTATGTGTCTTCTTGGCGCATACATTTCTAACAGTTTTGAAGAAGAGCGTATCAAAATATCTGACATAAACGACTCAACAAATAAAAAATCAACTCTAAAATCAAAGATCAGATGCATTAATCAAGTTTATCCTTGAAATCGAAACTTCTCTCAGAACATCATCTGTTGAACGAAAGTTCGTGGTGATAATTCTTCAATTAAAAGCTAAACTGTGTTTAGCTCAATCGGGGTTTTTGATGGTTTGATGTTGATGGTTTTACAATGATCCATCATTTAGTGATATGACCACACCTACCTGCATCTTGGGAAACTAAAATAGCTGCTAAAGCCACAACACCAGTCAATAAGGAAGAAAGAAGTTCAATGCGCACAGAAAGCCATCTTCCACTGGCCAACACCATGATATACGACTGAGTATGGACATCTTGAAATCTATGAAAGAAATGTTCAGTTAACTGTGATTTTTTTTTTGTTTGCTTTTTTTTATAAATCAGGTTGCACAGCAGGTTATGGTGTGTTTCTAGGTCTAACAATTACCGTGACATAAGAGGTCCTAGATATATTTATTCTAGAAACTACAAGGCAGACTATATCCAAACGCTTAAAAAACTTATCTCTCATTCTCTAAGTGCACGGCTTTACCTCTTCTGCATGCTACTCTCTTTTATAGTTGACAGAAAAAGTATAACACACCTGTAAAACTGTTCTTGAAAATCTTTTTGTCGTCTTCCCGTTCGAATTGTCTCAAGTCCATCCAAGGTCTCCGAAATGTGTGAATACACAGGACTTCGGCATATTGACTCTAACCTTTTGAGCTGTCGTGATGTCTTCAGGTAATAACTAGAGATGTAAAAAACGACTACAGCCAGTGGACAAACGACAAATAGAACCCAAGGGTTTGTGACAATTGGTACCAAAACGGATGAAAGTAGCAGCAGGAAAACTTGGACTGAGAGAAGAAACGTGTCGGGTAACAACTCGTCCAGGCAGCCAACATCCTTGGAAAATCGATTGAGAATTCTTCCAACTGGATTTGAATCAAAGAACAAAACTGGCGCCTTTAATACCGCTGCGACCATTTCATCATGAAGCCGCTCCGAACATCTTAAAGATGCCAAGAGAAATCCATATGCTCTGATAAAGGCAAATATGAAGGATCCAATCACTAGACTGCTATACGATATTAAGCTTATGCTCTTCCTCTGATTTTCGAGACGTTTCTTTGAAAAGAATGACAGCCATACGTCAGGAGCAACGATCATCCCTATGATAAAAGAAAAAAGTAAGAATTAACATTTGGTCAACCGGTAGATGAAAGAAGGTTTAAAACATTGAGATCAAAGCAAGAATATTGAATACGACAACTTTCTTATATCACTTTGTATATAGTATGAATCTTACCTTGAGTAATCACACATAAAAGAAATAAAGAAAATATTGCTAACGAGTGCAATCCGCTTCTGAAATATTCCCAGTAGGTCTTTAAAGTCACTTCTCCGATTGTGCGATCTTCCTCCGAAATAACGAGATCCTTGATATGTTTTCCTTTTGTCGCACTTTTGTCCATGACATCTGGTTTCTCTTTGTCCTTCGAAATTGAGCTCAAATCCGACTCGCTGTCTCTGTTGGACTTTATTTGTAGCGGATCAAGAACTGTGGCAAGACTACCCTTTTTCTGGAGCTCAATGTAACTTCCCTTCTCCAACACCCGACCCTTTTGTAATATAATTACTTCATCAGCAACTTTCATATGTTCCTCTTGATGAGTTGACAATACTCGTGTTTTGTTACCCAAGACTAGTGGGTCTAGAAAGCAGCTTTCAAAAATGTGTTGTCCAACTTTTATGTCCACGGCACTGAGAGGGTCATCCAACAAGTACAGGTCTGCGTCCATGTATACTGCTCTTGCCAAGCTCACTCTTGCACGTTGACCTCCACTCAAAACGGCGCCCCGCTCACCTACAATTGTGTGGTCACCGTTTGGAAACATCTGGAAATCTTCTGTAAGAGAACATGCCTCAATAATTTTGGAGTATTTGGTTTCGTCGTAAGGTAGACCGAATAAAATGTTTTGTCTTATGGTTCCAGAGAAGACCCATGGCGTTTGGGAAATATATGCAAGTGAACCTTGAAAAGTTATATCACCGCTGATATCTGATATTTCGCCAGCCATAGCTAACAGAAGAGTAGATTTTCCACTTCCCACGGGTCCTGTGATGATTGTTAAACTTTTTGGCGCTGCAGTGAATTCTACATCCTGCAGAGAAAACTCTTCCCTTTGATCACTTTGGGAACACGAAAGACCTGACACAAGAAGAGACTCCTTCCCAGGTTCTTTCTCGTCAACGGTGGAGGCTTTGTCCGATTTTCTCTGTTTATCTGAGAGTCTGTTCGAT
Organism: Pocillopora verrucosa; assembly: GCF_036669915.1. Lineage (NCBI taxonomy): Eukaryota > Metazoa > Cnidaria > Anthozoa > Scleractinia > Pocilloporidae > Pocillopora > Pocillopora verrucosa. Next base: position 10,303,890 of record NC_089319.1, on the reverse strand, counting down.
CTCGATGTTTCCTTTATCAAGTTACCATCAGAGATCCCGTGCAACTCATCTAAAAGCAGAAACTCTTCGATTCTTTGAAGTGACGCATAAGCTTCGTATGTTTCCAGGGAACCATAGGCTTGGTAATAGCAAATACTTGTTATTAGTGTATTGATATAAGGAAGAAGCATGAAGAGATTAACAGGTGTGATTGGTCGACCAGTTAGCACCATTGTAATGACTACCACCAGAACTGTCAATGGCACTGAAGTGTACTGTAAGGCAGCAACCCCTGCTAGAACAGCACTCTTCTTTCGAATGATACTCATTTCCTCGCTAAAAAATGAAACAGATTATACAAACTAATTTCTCTGCAAATGAAATGTCGATAGTTTGATGAACCACTTCACACATTTTGACAAGAAAGAAAGGTATGTTCGATTAATCAGACTCACGTTGTTGAACGAGAACAGGAAAATAGTTACCTCGATGTCTAAGTACTCTGACAAGTCCACACATGTCCGAGAGAATAAAGTAAGGACGCGTGAAAACCTTTTTCTGCGTAATCTTTCTTTCAGGCACTTGTGTACGATTAACCAAAATTTATTTCTTATTTACCTTCGAAGGTGCCTTATCATGTCCTGGTACTCATCCTCCCATGCGTGCGTTTTTATGGCGCGAATCCCAGAAACCACCTGGTTCATCAAGGAAATACGCTGATCAGAAACAGCTGCTGTACGCAAGCGCAGTGCAGCACTGACATAGGACAACATCCCAAAATATGGTACGAGCAAACACAGGACAACAACACCAAGAAGAGTCTGCCAACCAATGAAATACACAAGTAATACTGTTGCACCTCCGACTAGAAAGAAATCTAATACCATAAAGTACAAGAATTTGACAGTTTCTCCTTCCAGTCGCTGAACATCGTTAGATACTAGGTCAATCACGCGGCCTGTTGAAAATCTCAGTAATTCCTGTTTGCCGAGTAGTAGTGTCTGCAAAGGAGGAAAATTCATGCTTGAGTAGATTATTAATTATGTTCGTGATGTTTTCCTCTAATTGCTTGTAATTAACTGATATAATCGTGACGACTTGCATTTACATTTGACATGTTAGGTTCTTTTGTGTATATTACCACTGCCACGACTCTTTTGGAAATTCTTGAAAATTAAAAAAAATTCATTTAGAAAAGGTTTACCTTTCGGTATATGAGACCTTTCAGAGCGCTGCTCATTCCAATACCAAGAGTATCACATTTGTAGGAAGAGTAATGAACACTGAGTCCCCCAATCATCGCACAGATGCACATAGCCAACACACAACCGTACAGAGATAGATTTTTCTGTGGTTCAGCTGACATCAATGAGAAAATAAGATAACCGAGAAACAAAGGCTTAATAAGGCGCCAGACTGTGTACATTGAATGATCAATTACTATGATGAATGTATCTTTGAAAGACACCATCTTCAAGATGCTTCTCCAAAGTTTTGGCCTTTTCCCATTCTCTTTGCAATTGGCTTTCTCTTCATTCCATTTTGATTCCAGAAGATCTGTCAAAGAGCCTGTTGTGTTTTCTCTTGAGAGGGGAACAAAGTCGGTTTCTTCTAAAGTTCCATGAGAACCTGACTGGAAGACACCGTTCATCCAACGAAAAAACAGGAGAGACACTAAGCTGATATTTTCCTTTTGTTCACTGGTGTACACTGGCTTGTATTCCCCTTTAGCCATTTCTACATCTGCAAATTACAAGCGCCTACACGCATCATCAAAAGAAAAAAATTATCAATTTCAACAACAGAATGGTATCTACTAAAACAGCGATCAAACGTCCGCGCATATGCAAACGATGTAATGATTAAAGGACGCTCTTCCAAACTGACAGAACCAAGTTGTTGGTCAGAAGGTACCAACAACCTCAAAAGCCGGTTGGTCACACTGCTCAAGAATCTTATAACTTTTTTGATAAAGCTCAATACAAAATGGTAAATCAGCAGGATACTCGTTCTCAAATCGGCAGTGTCTACGAGAAATCTCGAGGTTTCCCTTTTTGTAACTTTACAGATCTCTACAAACATTTAATTCCTTTTGGCATTCCTGACGACTGATCGCTGTGTTCTGCTATATCTCTTTGTTTTAATGGCGACATCGAATGTTTATTTGCGTCGTGAGATCCTATTTTTAATCGACTTCTGACAAAAGCTTTCAATTTTCCTTTGCCCTCTTTAAAGGTCACTTCTTCAAATAACCCTCCGGCAGAGACACACGACTATAACAAGCGTTTCATAATAGGCCACAGAATTTTTTCCTCTTCCTAGACTGTGTAAGACGTTCTCTAACTAATTCACTTTTGGAACTGATCACTTAACTATCATAACCACCAAAAGAAAGGATTCATAAGAACTGATTTACCTATGTCGGTGCACGGGTTTTATATTTACATGCCCCACAGATTTACCAAAGAAATAGTTCGTTTCGTTGTCTTATAGAAATAACTGGATTGGCTCGACGAATCAGTGATAAGTCAAAAGCAGCTTTTAAATTTTAAATCACGAAATAAACCTTTCTGTGATTGTGCATTCACAGAAAAAAAGGGAACGACGTCATGTGCGTTGATTTCAAAGCATTTATTATAAGCAGCGCGAAATGCTCTTATTCAAACTGGCCCCTTTAAACAAATTTCTCTCGAAGAGTCACGCATTTTAAACAAGGTTAAGTGTTGACTTTACGAGAACATTTAACATCTAAAAAGGAGTGCATGTGACTAAGCCACCACTGCTTTTTCTTGCTTACCTAAGTCCGGAAAGCGGCGGCTACTTAACAAAAGTTACTCGTTTGGAACCCCTCTAATTGAAGTACTCCAGTCACGTCATCAGCTAAGTGCACCGCCACTACACACAGCGATCAGGTAAATGTTGAAGAAAAAAAAATTCCGTAATCAAGTAAGTAACCGTGCCTCCAAAGCACATCGTTTGAATTTACGACACTCTTGGACCGGAATAGGCGCAAGATCTGTGGTTTTACGGGACCTCACAGTGAACCCGGAAAAAAAAAGCCTATGTGTTGAGACAGTTCGCATCTCAGACCTTTGTGCTGAGATAAAGATAGAGCACGTGAGTAAATACATCCACCACAAGATGACCTCAGGTCACTTCAACTTTTGAAAATTTGAATTAAGGATAACGGTTGAAAACCGATTTCAAAACAATTTTCTTTTCAAGGTGTTAAAAAAATGTGCTGCATAATAAAGCCAATAAACATTGATGAGGTCATATTCTGAGAGATTAAGATAGTAAGATCTACAAATATCGCGCCGGTTAAACAGTCTTAAAAGATGGAATATTCAATCAATTCATAACGACAAACATTTTACGGTCAATGGCCAAGGAGCGTAAACAGCTTTTGATTACAGATCACCAAAAGACCGAGTAACTTTTTTTTGTCGACATCTAGCTTTGTAAAGAATTAGGAGATATGTTAAAAAATTCATAGCGGTTTCCGGTCAAGGACATAATCATAAATGACTAAAAATATCTAAAGTATCTCAATGTTTGTATCTCACCGCAGTAAAGGAAATATCAGAGCGTCCTTACAATGAAATACTTTTATCCGCTCGGGTCTTGTGTAAGCGGAAGAATGAAGGTTTGCCATCAGTTGGTGGCCGAAAAAATTGAACTCCTTAACTTCATATTTACGTTTAAAGAAAATTCCTAACAATTATAAATCTCAGACTATAGTTACTGCTTTCTGATGATCTCAGATCGTGGGGATGTTGCCTGAATTTTGGTGTCATCCCTCAGATATTTCCTCCACAGAAATGCGGTTGAAATCAATTTCATAATGGATGCCGAAAAAAATTGGTCAGAAGATTTTTACTTTGAGAATAACAGATCTGTCGAATATGCAACCAAAGCAATTGTATCAGTTCCTTAAAATAGCTGCTGCTGTTGTTACTGACGAGAAAAGCTGGATTAGGAATCGAATGGCTCGCTTCACAGTGCGTATTTCTACAAGTGTTAACGACGAACAGGTAGAGCGTCCGCCTGTTTACGGAGCAATATGTATTAAGCTCACCTTAGCTGGTAACTATCTCCTCTACAGACACTTGGACATGATGGTATAAACCAAACGAAGAAAGAGAGATCCGCAAAACGGCAAAGACAATTATTTACGTCTCATTTGCAAAAGACAGGCCGACACTTAAACGCACAATTAATTTTTCCATAAATATAACGGTTGGAGACCCTTAAGTTTGAATTTTTTTTAATGGTTTTAACATCTGCCAGTGTTAATTATGATTGGTGGACTTCGTTTTGGGGGTACTTGTGTCACGCAATTTCTGAAGTCCGACTATCATCCGGGGAAAGAAATACTCAATCTATGGACCCCACACACATCACCGACTTGTAAATGTACCGTCTGAAAAATGTCACACATTTGTAACACCTTTGTCTCGCCTTGTGGATATTTTCAACTTGATTCAAACTATGCGGAAAGGTCTCAAATAGACATCGTATTTTACTATGTGTATTTAAGAAGGATTATTTACCTTACCTAAGGAAATATGATATTTCCCACCTATCTGCGATGATGTAAATCGTTGAAATTCCGAAAGCACAAGTCCATACTAGGCAATCTGCTCACCCAGATTAAGAACGAATTCTCAGAAAGGTTATGTTATTTATGAATAATCAATCATTGACCCAAGAATTTCCATTTGATAAGTTGAATTTTATAGACTCAAATATTAGATGGAAGAGTCCCATTAACTATATGGCCTATCAAAAGAGGTATTGACATTCTCTTTAAGCTTCGCTTATATTTCCTTAACACAAAAACTTAATTGAGCCTGTATTATTCTATATTATAATAAAGCTCGGATATAACATTTACTGTCATTGGTTGAAAGAGCGTGCTCTATGAGAGTATAGAGCATAGTACTGAGCTAAAGCTGTCACGCCATCTGCCAAATCGTACTATGTCCGACATTTTCCGGGACTTCTTTCTAGCTTTTCTTTCGTTAATAAAAGTGAAATTTCGGAACAAGCAAGCAAAGGCTTGCAAAAATGCCAGGCGCAGTAATTTACGTTACTGTAACGTGAGCAGAAACAAAAATCCTCAAAGATAAAACAAGATAGACAGTCCGAGTTTTTTTAACGGTTTTCACGCTCAGTTAGATTGCGAGTTTACGTACGGTAATAAAAATCAAACACAGCTAACACTTGTATAGTATATAAAGTTTCGATTTCAAATAGAAAAAAAACAGGAATTATGAAAAATATAACCTGGCATAATTGTTAAAATTCATACTAATCATGACGGTGTCAGAACGACCTAAGGTCTATCGCGGCTAGCTAATCATGGCGATCTTCGGTCATCGCAGTGGAGCAAGCCTCAGGAACTAAATCGACTACCCTTCGAGTGAAAAAATAAGAGCTTGTCCTGATTACCTTTCCGATGCGTTGAGTGGAAGGCCAGATCAGTCACTGCAACCGAGTTTTACGGCGCTGTCATTCCGAGCGATCTTTTTGTCTTAGTGAATTCGGCTGTTGTTCATTCATAATACACTCGCCTTGAACAGTTTGTTTTCTACTTGTAATGTGAAATAACTTACGTATTTTTGTGAGCCACGATTGGGCCGAATTTCACTGAACATTTCACTTTCAGATCCTGTATTAGAAACTAAAAAACTTTAGGCAAAAGTGTTAAATTCCGAATTTAACACTTTTGGAGGTCAAGAAGTAGGGAGAAACACTCGACCCCTACACTTCTTTCGTGTTCTAGCCGCTTTCTGCGTGCTTTACAACAGAACAGAGCACAGTCAAGGCTTCTCTATTTGTTAAGTAGAGCCCGATACTTAAATTATTGTGCAATTGCTTGGGGTAACGCATATCAATCAACTTTGCAACCTTTACTTAATTTACATACGAAAGTTATAAGGCTAATTACCTTCTCCAGCTTTACTGAACTGTCAAGTCCTTTATCTAAAGACTTGAATGTTGAGAAGCTGTCCGATGTAATAACCCTTCAACTTGCAGTGTTTATGTGTAATTTTCACAACCAACTTTTATCCTTGGTTTTTTATCCCTTTTTTGATCCTGTTAGAAACACAGATAGTTCTAACACTATGTTCCCCTGTAAAATGACTTATGCTATCCCAAAAGCCACAACAAATTATGGAATATCCAAAGGAAGGTTCCAGCGAACTACAATTAAGAATAATGAGACTCCTGCGAGAAGTCGGACGTCAAACCTAGAATAATCCGTTCCTATACTGTACAGTAAATTAGGTTGTCAGGTTCATTTGTAAAAAGCATTCTGCATACTGCTAGGATCGGCAAAGTCGAAAGCTTGGTAGCTGAATTAAAGGTTGAGCAACAGTAAAAAGGCCTCGTGTGCAAAAAAGTGAGCACAGTTGGCGTAGCTGTCCAAATCTACGCGGCGCCAAAGTGGAGAAGAAAAGATGATGGAAAGAGGAAGAGCTCTCTCGCTGTTTCCCTTTCCATTGCGCTTCGCGCCCCAATCCTTGTTGTATTATTTGCCCCCACACTGAATAGGACTTGGGACGGGTCAGGGTAGGGTTGGGTAGGGTGTAAGGGCGCAATATTCTCTTCTTAGCACTTGGCTAAGAAGAAGTCAGCTGCTCTGCATGCCTTGTCTATAAGTGGGCTCTTATATATGGGGTGTGGTATACATTAATCATCTTTATCTCCAATTAACCCCATTTTTTTCTTTTTAAGCAAGGCGTGTAATTGACGACTTGTCAAATGATGTTCAGTGGACGGAGAAAGTACCTTATTGGATTTTTGTAATGGTTTCATGATTGCAACAATGTAATAATTATATAATGTAATATGTGCTTATTGTTCATCGTGGTATAAGATAGGAACTTTGTTCGTTTGTCTCGTGATAGTCATTTATGATGTAGATTGCGACGTTTCGACTGCAATACTGCCAGTCTTCACCAGGCGATGAGGTCGATTGTTTTCGTGTCGCTATTTGTAGTACGTTGGTACGCTGTTACTGATGCATTTCAATCCTCATTATTATTCCGGTCGTTAGATGGTGTTCCCTCATAGGTCCTCATAAATCGGCTGTTGTGTTGTTTGACTGTGGGCATCCAAGCTTCGGGAAAGTCGATTCCGCTATCCCTATTGATGTTGTTGGGATGAAGTCTTATATGGATAGCCTCTTTGACCCTACGTGTGTACCAGTGGGGGTAACGATCAGTAAACTTAACCTTGCTAAGTGCCATGGACAAGAAAGTTGTTCAATGTATCTTTGCAAAAAGATATGTATAAAGGGCTTTTTGAGCAAAAAAACGTGATTTCTGGTGTCCCACCAAAAAGAACACTTCCATGGGGCTAATAAAGTCATTTGTGCTGTGCAAAGGTAGTATGTTGGAGGAAAGAAGTTTTTCTGAGCTTCAGAAAAAGGGGATTGTAAGCGCAATTCTTGATTCAAGTTTGAACACTCTTACATGGGCAGCAAGTCAGAACTGAGATCTGTTTCAGAGAATGAAGATCAATCAGATGAAGATAGAGTGATGCCTATAAAAAATCAAACAAAGAAACTTGAAATATCAGACGAGGACCGTGCGATTGGAGGAGTGACTTTCAAGGTTTACTGGGACTACTTCAGGAATGGATCATACCCTTGTGCGATTTTCAGATCTACCTGTTTGCGTCTCTTCAATCAAGGTGCGTTGGACCATTGGTCAGTTTCCAAGGGTATGTCCTCGTCTCGGTTGTAGTTCGTTGTACATTTTGGCGATTTTCTTTGTAAATTTAACATTTAGTTCGAAAGCTGGACCAGAATCTGATAATCAAGAATCCTGTGCGTAACTAGATTAACGATTTACAAGTTGGTTGTTTTTCTACTTTTCATTAAAAACTAGACTGTTACGAATTATCTTCATGTATTGTTTTGAAAGCTGGGAAAGGAATACTCTCAGTATCTTATCAAGTTGAAATAAAACCCTTCGTACTCATCTATTTCAAATTACGCTACTGATTATCACATCTTTATTGCTTCGGAGTTGACGGGATTTTTCAATTTATGTCCTTCTAAAATCCTGTGACATAATTCTTGTGTTATCTCCGCAAATCTTAAGCTTTTCCGTCTCCATCTGTATCTTGCGCAAACGATATCTCCTCTGAATATGTATGACTTTTTCTCATTTTTTCATTGCCATGATAGTTTTACCTGATGTATGGCTCACGTTTTTAACGAAAAAAAAACTCCGAAAGAATAGAGAGATGACACAAACTTCATCATCTTTGGCTATCTAGTGCTCATATCCTTCATATTTGTCGCTATCAGAGCATTTATTTACTATTGGGTGTCTTTAAGATGCTCCTGAACGCCTTCATGATAAAAAGGTTGAGGCGATTCTGAAAGCACCTGTTTTATTCTTTGTGTAGACGAGATTTTACCCAAATCGTATTTACCTTCTATCCGGATGATCTTGAAAATGCCTGCCTCAATTCTTATACCCTCACTACTTGTTGCGGGAAACTTCGAGACAGCTAAAAAGGTTAGAGTCAATAATGGCTTGTCACGGTTATATGTCAAAACATGTGACAGGCATGACACAGTTGTCGTTTTCCGCTCAATAAGCGACATGTAATTGGCTTTTCAAGGCTTAGACCGCACCATGAGAGGTACCGATATGGCCGTATCACGCAAATATTCACAACATGATCAGTGTGTAAATTTAAAATATCAGGGAAAGCCCTTTAAAAGACATCCATCCCTAAAGATCTGTAGAATTTTACAGTGCTTAAAAAACAAACTTTCTTAGTTAAATTCGCCCTGGGCTTTGATTCCTTTTGGATTAAGCTTCAGTTTCCAGAAAGCTACACGAAAATAAAGACATCAATTCAATTTAATTTACATTCATTTATTGATTGGCCAATAAAAAGCGAGTTCATTCGAGGATCTGGGATTGCTTCCCGCCAAAATGTATCAGAAAATATTCACGCATCTACAAATTCCTTACCTTAGCTACAACTTAGGTGTTTTCATTTTTTCTTTTTCTTTTTCTTTTTTTTTAATAATACTTATAAATAACTGAAAATATGACAGAAAGGACAGTGCACGGAGACAGAGACAGACAACAAGTTGCAGACCAGATATCAGACCAGATAGTTTCAATGCGTGGTGTAAGGTTTGTCACGTACTTGTTGTCAGAGAAGTGTGTTTTATGCCCAAAGGCTGTGAATTTTTTGAAGGAGGTAAGATAGTCTTTATCGCCAATAAAGTCAATTGCAATAGGCGACATGTGATTGGCTTTAAAGGCTCAGACCGCACCATGAGAGATATTGATATGGCCGTATCACGCAAATATTCACAACATGCATGATCAGTGTGCAAAATTAAAATATCAGGAGAAGCCCTTGAAAAGACATCCATCCTTTCAGATCTGTAGAATTTTGCAGTGCTTGAAAAACAAAGTTTCTCAGTCAAATTCGCCCTGGGCTTCGATTCCTTTTGGATTAAGCTTCAGTTTCCAGAAAGCCACACGAAAATAAAGACATTAATTGACGTCATAGATAATTTTAAATACTAGCTATTTCAAACTATTGCAATATTACTACGTTATCAGATGACACTGATATCGTCAAACATTCACTGTGAACCAGCAACCCACGTCAGGTTCCATCGTGTGAAGAGAATTCGAGTGAAGCCGAAGGAAAAGTGGCTCACTCAAACTAAGGCACAATGATTTCCAAAAAGCTGTCACTACTATTATCACTTTTCTACGTTTTGCTGCCATTAGTCACGCCCATAAGGGTATCCACAAGCTATGGAGAGGTGGAAGGGCTTGAGGAATCGTACCCGAATTCTTCTTTCATATACAAGTCAGTTAGCAAATTCCTTGGAATACCTTTCGCCGCTCCACCAGTTGGGGACCTAAGAATGAAACCACCTAAAGAGCCAGCTTCATGGAAACCAAATGTTCGTCAAGCTAAACAGCACGGCAATATTTGCATCCAAAATAAGATCTCTGAATTTTATGTGCGGATGTTTACTCAAAATTTTTCGTACGACGAAGATTGTTTATATCTCGATGTCTACACCCCGAACGTAAGCCAGCTTCTACCCGTGATGGTTTACATTCACGGAGGAGCTTATCAATATGGAAGTGCAATAACATATCGCGGCGATTATTTAGCTTTGCACGGCGTGGTAGTAGTTGTAATCCAATACCGTCTCGGTGCATTTGGCTTTTTGACGACCGGGGATTCCACTGCCCCTGGGAATTATGGAATGTTGGATCAAGTGGCGGCACTTCAGTGGGTCAAAGGAAACATAAAAAATTTTGGCGGGGACTCCGGTAAGGTGACTATCTTTGGATTTAGCGCTGGTGGAACAAGTGTAAGCCTCCATCTATTGTCCCCAGTTTCTAACGGCCTCTTCCAACAAGCCATTGCAGAGAGCGGAGTGGATTTGAGTCCCTTTGCAATTCAGCCGACTTCCTTTGGTCTCCACTTTGCCAATAAGCTTGCTGAAAACCTGAATTGTCCAACGAGCGACCACAGCAAAATGATGGCCTGCATTCGTCAGAAAGAGGCAAAAGAGATACAAGACGCCTCCAATAAAATACCGTTTAAATTTCAGGATTATCGGCGCTGGGCCCCAGTTGTGGATAAAAACTTTCTTCATGACACCCCCCGAAGTCTTCGAAATAAAGGAGAGTTTAAGAAAGCCAAGTTAATGATTGTTTTTACCAGTGGGGAGGGTGGAGCTGACATGGCATTTATTGCAAATCGGTCTTATGGGATGGTGGAAAGTGTAGACAACGGAGTGAGTCCATCTTTCTTTAGGGAATTTCTAACAAAGTTCGCGTATGCGCGAAATATCAGGTAAGTTTAGCTATCAGCTATAACTGCCATTATTTTTTTCACGAGAGCTTACAGACTTAGACAAATTCCTGAAGTAAAATCGCAAGTGTGGAAAGGTGTCACAATTTTTTTCTTAGAGCTTTTGAAGGAAGATAAATCTTCTACAAGGTGTTTTTTCTATGGTAGGTAAGGTTTCATGATTATACACGGCATGAAACTTTAATGGCTTTGACAAGATAAATCTGCTTCAACAACCTTTCCTCGTCAAGCAACTTTTGACCTCTCTCTTGCGAAAGCAACGCGTGCATGTACATGAACGCCCTTTCGATGTGTACCTGCGCTTGTTGTATTCAGCGGATATTTACGAGAGAGTTTTTGCTGAAGCAGCGGAGAGTATCTTTGTCTAGTTTTCATTTTTTTAAAATATATTTAGCAAGCAATCTTTCCTGGAATAAAGAGGGTAAGTTTCTAAAAAAAACTGTGATGCAGAGTCGGTGAGATGTGACAAGATAACTTGATTTTATCAACTGAATTGATACTGTTTGCAGCTCGAGTGTTAGCCTTTCGTCGAAGCGAATCGTGCACGTGCCAAGGAAAACTAGCTCGTGTAAATGCCGCTAAAGTTAGATAAAGAATAGCCATTTCGGATTTAAATAAGCTTTTACTGGCACTGAAAATAATTGACATCTTTCGTTCCCTCAGAGAGCAGAAGGGCGACCTTATAAGGGATGCATTGCAGTTTATGTATACCCCATGGCCCGACAGAAGTGATAAGTACGCACTAAGAACCCAGCTTGTTGACCTCATCGGTGACTATTTCTACTACGCCCCAAGTCACGCAGTTGCCGACATTCACAGCAACTATGCCGATGTTTATATGTACATGTTTGATTATCAGCAAAGAATACGCCCCTTTCACAAGGTGTGGCACGGGGTAAGACATGGCGATAATGTCGGCTTCGATTTTGGAAACCCGTTTATGCCTCGTTTTGCGAATTTGTTTCCGGACCAGTCGGACAAAGACGTCAGTTTGTTTATCATGACATTGCACACAAACTTTGCCAAGCTCGGAAATCCAACGCCCCAGCCAGTCAGCGGTGTTACGTTTGAGAGGTACAACTCCAGTCACAGGGCCTATCTCCGGGTGGATAAAAAATCCGAGATGACGACTTCATTTGCTCCTCGCCGGATGTCGTTCTGGAACGATTATTATCCAAAGCTTATGGAAGTCCAGTTTGAAAAAGAGACAGTGGTATAATTAGAGATGCTTGCACTGCCTCTGCCATGGGAAAGTTTGTTCTCAATGCATTCGCTGTGTTTTTGATGGCGCTGTTTTAAAGAAGATTTTGCAAGGTCCGCGAGAGCTTATTTTTACAAAAGTTTCGTCTAAAGATAGCGAACGGAACGTAAAATTCGTCATGTGGGAGAATGATAGTCCTAAAAGCACGAGAAGGCAAATTTGAAGAAGAAATTAATGAAAATTTTAATTCAGTACAATCCAAACTAATCCTTCAAATTGACCATATTTCAAGACGCAACTACCGGGAAACTTTTACACTTTGTCAAATAAAAAATGAATTTTGGGCTTAATTTTGACAAATTTTACTGGATGAACCTATCACTGATGTAACCAAAAAAAGTGTTTGTTTGATTTTCTCGTAACAATTTCTTATTGAGTTGCAATAAAAAAAAAGATGGGTTTTTTTCTTATTCGGAAATGCGCTGTATTACCACAAAGAGTTACTACCGATGAGTGAAAGCTGCTTCTGAATTTTGAGAGGCCATAACAGACCTCATTATACAAATTCCATTCTCTTAAATTTTACGTACAACACATGATTGTTCCTTTTAACGATGTCATGGCGCGATCGAGAAACTGATATTTTAAATGGGTGTATGCAAACACGAACAGTGTCCTCCATATTTCCCTTATTACTAAAGGAAAGAGGGTGATAGCTTCTCAGTTTTCAGTGTAAAATTAGCATTGGGTTGAAATCAGACTTGGTCTTGTGCCATTTGGAGCGGTAGTTAACGTCATTCATTTACGTTGTGCACATATGCAGCGCAGCTTTTTTTTTGGAAGGAACTGAAGTTTTCTCAGTCGTAGGAGGATGTTGCCTGCGCTAGGGATTGCCCTTCCACAGCTTGGCTACACAATGTATGAAATCATAGGACCTTTCCTTCTTGGTAGCACTTCTATGACGGTCTCAACAATTTAAATCCTTAATTCTTTTCCTAAACATTTAAACATGTATGACGAAATGATTCACTTCCAACCACTTAACTTATTTACAACTATATTTACTGATATATAATGTTTGGGAAGTTTGATGATATTTTAAAGTAATTTTCAGTCAGTCTTTGAACATCACCAAAGAAATTAATGGAATCGCAGTGATTCAAGGAAGGATATGAACATTACCGCATGCCTAGCAAACATAAGACCGGAAATTCCCCTGAAATCAAACTCATCGAAGTAACCATTTGTAAGGCAAGGGAAAACAACAAACAAACAAACAACAGAAGCAAACAAGATTACACGCCATTTCATTGCCAATCGGCCGGGGGAAAATTCTCATAACCTTGAATAACTTGTTTGAATTTACTTACCGCATCTTTCTTGTCGTTTAAACGTGATTCCAGGTGAACTTTTGTAGACTAATCTTTGAGGGTGAAATTCCTCAATTTATAACTCAATTTATAACCGTCAATTCCTTTCATCCGGCTCTTAAATATACCTGGGAAATTTCCGACACTTCTTTGGCTTTTCTAGACATCAAAATTTGAATTGAAGGCAACGGTTTATGCACTAGTGTTTACTATAAACCTACAGATTCACGTAGTTACTTGTTGCATTCATCTTCACATCCATCACACGTCAAGAACTCCATACCGTTTTTCACAGTTTCTCAGACTTCGTCGTTTATGTATTGACGGCTCTGATTTTTCCGAAAAATCAGAGGCAGTGTGCCAGTTTTTCGATAAACGTGGCTATCCTGTTTCTGTTGTTCAAGCGGTGCCCAACAAATTGATCGACGGTCAGCATTACGAACGGCTGAGAAGGAAAACACTGACCGCATTCCATTTACTCTTACATTTCATCCTCACAACCACGCAGTTAAATCTATCATTCTTAAAAATTTTAAATTACTCCAAAACGATTCAGAGACTGGCACTATCTTTTCGCAACCCCCACTTATTTCATTCAAACGTGACAAAAACATAGGCAACTTTTTAGTCAGGAGTTCATTTCAAACCAATGACCAACCTGGAACTTTCAAATGCACTCGCCCACGATGCAAAACTTGTTCTTTCATTCATAACGTAGAGAAAATATCGGGACCAAAGAAATCCATTAAGATCACTTATCACTTTACGTGTACCTCCGCCAACGTTATTTATTGCATAACTTGCACTTCTTGCAATAAGTTATACATCAGCGAAACAGGAAGACGACTAGGTGACCGATTCCGAGAACACCTTCGCGACGTGGAAAGAAATGACAAGGACGCATCCTAACCAGTCGCCAGACACTTTAATCTTCCTAATCGTTCTAAACAGCATATGGCAGTCTGCGGCCTTTCCTTACATCTAGGCAGTTCGGAAAACACTAGAACAAAAATTTATCTTCCAAACCGGCATCCTTAATCCCCACGGAATCAACGAGCGCTTTTCATTCAACTAATTTATAAGTTCTCGTCACCGTATTCCCACCAATGGGGTAGCTCCACTTTCTGCATATAAACCCAAACACAACCCACAATTCCTCCAATCGCTCTGACGAAGGGCTAACGCTCGAAACGTCAGCTTTTTTACCCTTTACGGTGGCTAATTTACGTTTTGAACTCAGCTGTTAACACTAAATTACCTGCTATACTCTCCCACCGACGCAGCACCACAGTTTCTTCAGAAACTTACCCCTTTATTCGATAAAATGCAAGTTCATGCGAGGATCTGGGATTGCTTCCCTCCAAAATGTCTCAAAAAAACATTTACGTATCTACAAATTCCTTACCTCAGCTACAACTTAATCATTTTCTTTTCTTTTTTTTTTTTTTTCAATAATACTCACAAATAACTGAAGATATGACAGAAAGGACAGTCCACGGAGACAGAGAAAGACGACAATTTGGAGACCAGATGTTAGACCACACATAGTTTTAATCCGCGGTGAAGGGTTTGTCACGTAGCATGTTGTCAGGGAAGCGTGTTGTGTGACATGCCCAAAAGCTGCGAAGTTTTTGAAGGAGGTAAGTTGGTTTTAATCGCTCGAATACAACTCAAACACCACATCAATAAAGTCAAGCACCCTCCATAAGAGAGTTAATAATTAGCTTTTGTTACGAATGAATGCACAAGAACAAAGAACCATCATTTATCTTGAACCATTCACGGCGCAGTAACTATGGAAATGCGGGATGCATATCAATTCCACGAAGCGTCACATATTTTTTATCAGATTTCTAGTAGAAAGTGGGAGGTTAAAGACTGAACTCAGCTTACTTTCTTACTTATAAAGCTACATAGTAGTCCGTTTGTTACGTTAAAAAAGTTGCCCAGTCTTATTCGTTTCGTCTAGAATCCCTTGGCGATATTTAAAAGACATCTCAGTCGATGATCATACTCACAATGCAAGCAGAATGAATCGACTGTAAACAGCTGTCTTGACTAAAGGGCGGCAATCTTCATGGCACCACTCGCAGGAACTGTTTCATCGACAATTATGTCTTCTACTAAAGATATGGTGGAGTCAACAGCCAGTAATGGAGAGGAGCTACGAAATTCAGTTATGAATGCAGGAGACATGATCAACGCTATTGCGTTCGCAATTTTGATTTTGTTTACGGCTTGTGGTAATCTTCTGATCCTGGCCGCCATCTTCAAAAGCAAGATCCTTCGTTTCCGCACTCATCTTTACATCACGAGCCTCTCCTGTGCAAATTTGCTCATGGCTTGTGTGGTAATGCCACTTCGAGTCCTGAGCTTTGTGGACAAAAACACATGGCTGAATGAACCAGGATTGTGTGAGACATATGGCAGCTTTTTTGTGCTGTTTTGTACCGTGACTGTCTACACGCTGGCAGCACTGAGCTTGGATCGGTACTTCTCAATCTCCCGGTACAAGTGGTATCAGAAATTCTTGACCAGTGGCCGTACGTTTTGCCTAATCGTTCTTTGTTGGAGCATTGCCGTGCTGGTGTCGTTTATGTTTGCCAATTTCGACGACGATGTCGGAAAATCGTTGAACTGCAAGTTGAGTACAACCTACACCATAGGTTACGTTTATGCGTTCGTCGGCATTGAAGTTCTGACTCCTGTGGTCTTCATGTTGATTTTGCAGTGGCAAGTTATGAAAACAGCTGTAAGCCATACTCACACAGTGGATGTCTGTGGTAGACAGATCAAAAACTTGGACTATGCTGATTTTCCATCGATCACCAAAGAAACAACCTGGTCTAAGACTGTCGTTCGAATTACTCTCAGTTTTGTTATATTTTGGATTCCAAGGTGCGTATTTCTTCTTCTTGACAACAGCAACGCGGCAGGCATCCACGAAGTTGCCGATGGTTTGACAGAGATCATGACTTATTGCTTCCCTCCATCATTTGCCCTGTTGCTGGGTTATTGGAGTAAGGAGTTTAGAGAGGTGTTTGTAGATATGCTTTGTCCATATGCCTGTTATCAGAAACAGAAGGACATGAGGAAGTACCGCCTGGGCGAGCCTAACAGAGTGAAACCATCAATGATGTACAGAAAACACTCCAAAAACTTTGCTGCATCATGATTGTTGTTCGAATTACTCTCAGTTTTGTTATATTTTGGATTCCAAGGTGCGTATTTCTTTTTCTCGACAACTGTAGGTAGGCATCCTTGAAGTTGCTGATGGTTTGACAGAGATCGTTTCCCAAAGAAATGATCGCTGTGAAACCTTTTCTCTGTGCAGACGTTTTGTGTGACCTCAAGCAATTATATCACGTACTGTTAGGATAGATGCACTGAAAATAAAAAAAACCTAGGGAGTGAGTCAAACTCAATCATATCTAAAGCGTGTGATTGCATTTAATGATAGGACAAAATTAAACACATAGTTTTCTTTGGTTAATTTTATCTAACCAGTCAAACAGAACTGTAAGTAGTTAAACCAGATCTGTTTCAATCCTTGATAATACAGCATATGATTTTGACTTACGTGCTAAGTAATAGAGAAATCATAAACTATTCAGGTTATTGTTCATAAATTTGAAAATTTCCAACACATAAGGGATGTGTTTTTGTGTTCACTGATCATGGAATTTTAAAGGAAAAACAAGAACCTCATAGGAAAATGTTGATTCAGTAGAGTTTGGTTATATTCAACTAACTGAGTTTGAATGATGGGGTAACTTTTACCAGACAGTAATAAAGCAGGTACATGTATGGATAGTGTTAAAAACTGAAATGTTTAAAAGCAAAACACAAGTGTGGTAGAAATTAATAACTTTTATCTTTTACTGTCAGTTAATTTTCTTGTTTTCTTCGAGAAATGTAAAATATTCTTCAACAATCTACTAGTGTTCAAATTTGAGTTAATTTTTAGAGCATTGTCACTGGGGTTTTCATGTTCAATAATCAATGTAGAGTATGTTTTTTTTGAAGTTGGTGATATTTTTTAATTTGAAAATTGGAACCAAATTGATACTCATCAGTAGGAGATGCATGCAGGGTTTATGTCGCTGTTCATATACACTTCAAACTTTTCACCCTTAAGCCCCTAAGAGTGACTAGCATCTAATATCTCCTTACAATATCACCCCTGAATCAAACATGGAAGTCATGAGAATAGAGAAGATGGTCACCAACTAAAGCAGCTCTTGATTGTTGAACAAATTCTCCTTGTCAGCCTCTTTGAAAATGTACGGAGAACAGTATGGAGAATATGCATAGTGATGTTAGGGTGTAAAGGGTTAAACAACCAATATAGGTAACTGTGACCATTTTGATGAAAGAGTAGGCTTGTTTGTTCCAAGACCACACATGTTCTCATTGGGTCTCCTGTGCTTAAGATGTTTAACCCTTTAACTCCCAAGATCTCATTAGCAATTCTCCTTAATGTCTGCCATATAATTCTTTTGGTGTTATTTTGGAGAATTTGGTATTAGATCAACTGATAATCCCCTAATTGACATCTTTCTTTATTCTCATCACTTGTCTGCTTGATGTTGGTTTGAAATAGTAAGGAGAAATTCAGTCTTGGTCACTCATGGGAGTTAAAGGGTTAACATTTCAAAACAATGGACAAAACAAGAAATGATTGACTGCCATTTCTTCTAAAAGTTTTAAAATATTGTTATCAGCATGAGCATGCAAGATGATAAATATACCCAGGTTACAACATAATATATGGAATTTTTATTGAAAGAACAGTACATAAAATTAGTCATGGTTTTTGATAAGTCTAAAAATAGATTTAGATGTATTTATAATGATTATTATAGAATAATTTTTGAAGTTTGCAATATACATTATAAGAACTAGTTTTGATTATTAAATGTCAACTTTGTTTCTGTGCATCAAAATTTTGGTGATTTTTATAGTAACAAGTGTGTTTCTAAATAAAGGTTTTATAAAAACATCCTTTGAAGTTGTGCAGGTTCAGTGGCATGCCTTTCAAATGTAGTTTGTTCTTTCAAATTTGTAAGCAAAGTACTTTTGATGCCTTTAAAACTCAGAGAGATGCAGGGAGAATTTAGCATCTTTACATTATGTCGCTTAATGAAGTTTCATTTATTTTCACTTTAATAAGTCCTGTCCAGGGCTTCTGTAGCTTGGATAATCTTGCCACATGATTATCCCAAAAAATATTGACTACTCTGTGAAAACATACAATTTTTCCCCACCAAAAAGAATTAGGAAAAAAGAAAGCAACTGGAAGCTCTGCCTCTTGATAATTTGGACTAATTTGGAGCTGATTAGGGTCATCTAATAAAGCTGTGGAATAAGATACCAAGCTGTATAACAGATCTTCCAAAGAAAGCTTTCAAAAGAATTATACGCAAATTGCTATTTAATATCTTAGAAAAAGAGGATAACTATATTCAAATCCCCATGATTGTTAAAAAAGTTGGTACATAGATACACTAGCTAAGGGTTAAAATGTCTGCTTTTCTTTTTCTGTGTTATCATTTAAGAGTAAGTGACTACTTGTCGTTAGATAATTTGTATAATTCATGTACTTGTCTTGCCCTGCCATGATTAGCTTTCCAGCTATTTGCAGGGCAAACTATCTCACTTCTCTTTTTTTTTTTTTATAAAGAACAAGAATAAAGAAAAGAAATAATTAATAAATAAAAGTGAACAAGTAACTTTAAATAAAGTGAACTTTACATTTAAATAAGGTGAACAAGTAGGGACCTAAGGGCTAAGTAAGGTCTCTATATAATGTTATCCCCCCCTTCCCCATCAAAAAAATATATTCATATTCATTCCTTGGGAACCATGGACTTGGTAAGGACATCTTACTACGTTAAACACAAAAGTAAACGTAAGTGTAGTATGGGCCTTACAGAGTTGACGTAGAGGTAAGAGAAATTTATCAGCAAGAGAATCTGAGGTTTTGACTCATGCTTTTTGGCTTATTTATTTACCGTGTTATTGATTGGTTTATATGCACTATGGGTGAAATCAGAAATACTTCTACCACACCCCAAGCACGAGTGGATATGTGGGGGGAGGGGGTGTCCTTTGGAGCTCTTCCCACCTTGCTTTGCGAATTACAAATTTAATATGGCGGACGAAGACCACATTTTCCTTGACAGAGTCAACTTAATACAATAGAGCAATACATGGATCGAGATCTGGCAAGTGAGGTTCGTCGATTTGTTCGCGAATGTCAGAATAGGCTGGCAAATGCCTCTAGCTCGAGCGAAGTGATTGAAACATTAAATGACATGGTGGAACTATTTCTGCGAGGATCTCTGCTCCCCTCTCAAGTTTCACTCGAAAATCGTCCTGTTCTGAAGGGTGAATTTGTAAGCAATCACTTTGTGAGGTTCACTGAATTTATTCTATCTTCGCCAGTAATTGGATTCTATAGTAACTTCAATGAGCAGCAGAGAACAAATTTTTTTGAAGTGTTTTTCCTTCGTGGTCCATCACACGATTGTCTTCTTGTTCTGGGAGACGCACTCTCCAAACCGGCGACCAATTTGAAAAATGCTAAGGTGATAGTATCTTTACTAGAGAAGTTCTTTGCTGAAGAAAGATTGGTTGATGTGCTTGTGGAACAATGTCGTTTATCCACGCATTCCCAAAATGGCTCACGTAAATCCAGTTCAGCAGGGCTTGAAGGTAAACTTTGGGGACAGCTCGTGACTTTGATAGTTTCTCTCCCTCAGAGAGTGGCAAACAAACTAAGATTTAAGTGTAGTTCACAGTTCTACCCGGTGTCTTATTTCAACCTTGTTTCATGTCAAATTCTCAAAGCATTGGAGAAGTTACATGACAACCTAACAATGTCACAGGATTGCTCCTTCAAGTTCCTTGGTGAATTGATTGGTCGGATTTGCCTGGCTGGGCAAGCAGAGAGAATGTTTACTATACTTTTACCAGCATTAGAAAATTGGCTGAAGAAGAGTCCACTTTGGAATAGGATCTGTGCACGACTTATTACAGGGATACCAGACAGTAGCATGGAACATGTTAGCGAAGGCCTGCTAAAGATAGCAGATGACCCCTCCCTAATTTCTAAGCTATTTGGTGATTCAGTGCTCACCAACTCTAAACTCAAGTATTTGCTGACATCCAAGTTTCTACTGATGAGAAGCTATTCCAATATGAATGTTCTTTACAACATCATAGGATATTTATCTGGGTGTAAGCACAGGCATTTGCTGGTGGAAGTGTTACACACTCTTTTTGACATCTGGGGCGATAGAAGCGCAATTAAGCACACAACATATGACCAGCATTTTTATGTCACGTGTGCAGTAGTTCTCTCATTTGGTCATTTGAACATTGAAGAAAGGAAATCTGAAAAACATGAACTGCTAAACAAGTTGTTAGTTGGTGTGCAGAGTCATTTAGAGAGCCCTTTGGAAAAAGTGCAACATCTTGGCATGGTGGTTGCGGAATGTGTTACATCTTCCCTTGAACCTAATGGAGAGAAACTTGCCTTTGAATATGTGGAAGATGATGATACTAAACTATTGAAATCACTGTCTAAAGGTCCACAGGAGAGGATGGATTTGAGAAATGCAGGAAAGAGAAATGAGCTTAATGTTGAAAGCAAAGGCAATGATAAACTGACAACTGAAGAGAGTTCCTCTGCAAAAGTCTCTACTGAGAAAAACTCTCCTCAGAGTTGTGAAGATGATGATGATTTGGTGCCATATGATCTCAGAGAAGAAGATGACAGGGATTTGAAATCTGAGGCTCCAAAGTATTTGCGAGATTGTATCGAAGGCCTTTTAGCATCAGAAGACCCATCAAAAACGGAAGCATCATTGAAAAATGTGGAGAAACTTGTTTGTGCTGAAATGGATGACCTGGAGGATGTCTGTGAAGAATTAGTGAAAGTTCTAGTTCATCTTCAGGACCGATATTCCACTGATATGTTTGGTGAACTACGTCACAGTGCAATAGTTGCTGTGCTTATTAGGTGTCCTGAACAGATTGCTTGTTACTTGACTGAGGAATTTTTTGCTCCAAATTACAATTTACAGCAGAGGATGGACATGTTAAGTGTTCTTGCTGATGCAGCACAGAGGCTTTCAACACCAGTGGAAATAACAAAAACAAAAGAAGTACCAAGAAGGTTTCCACTCCCACAAGCAGAATCTTATAAATCTTTGCAAGCCATACCTGAGTGGCAGAAGATTGTACAGGAGAGAATTAATGGTAAAACAAAGAGATTTACCAAGGGGCCATCACACCCTCCACCCAAACCTGTTGCTAACAAGTTTGCTAATGTGGCTGGATATTTCTTTTTTCCATTAATGAAGAACTTTGACAGCAAAGTGAACACATTGGATCTTTTGGGCGAAGACACACTTGTCCTTGGCAGGTTTGTGTACACTCTTGGAATAATCATGTACTCTGCTAGAGAAACTCCTATAGCCAGGAATATGGGCAAGGCCCTCTTGGAGTTCACTTGGGCTCTGAAGTATCACTCAGAATCATTTGTGCGTCAAGCACTGATCTTTGCACAGGCCATGGTTGCAGTTTCTGTTCCTTCTGCTACTCTTTTGAATGATGCTCCTGGGGAACTCTCTGAGCTTTATGACTGGCTGAAGACAACAGTCCAAAATGATACTGATGCAGACAGTGTGAAGGCAGCTTTTCAGACACTTGTTTTGTTAGAAGATGTTTTTAAGAGTCAAGTTGTTGTGCATGGTTGATCATTGCTGCTTGTCTAAACTTTTCTTGCTAAGGCTTTTTCAACGCTTTTGCTGACCTAATTGCACTATTGTGCCCTTTTGTCATTGTAAGCAATGACTTTGCCAGGCACTTCCTAGTTCTGGATGGGTTATTTTATACTCTGTTCTATTATAACTTATATGTGTAAACTTTAATTTCCATAACATATCAGTATTGTTGTGGATAGTAAAATGTAACATCTACTTTTTTTGACAAGAATTTCATAATTAGAATTTCTTATTGCGTTGCACTGTTTCATTAGAAATGTAATTGATATTAAAGGATCAAGGCTGCTTCAACTTGAGAAGAGGAAGACTTTAATTTACTTCCTTGTTATGGAGTGCTATCCATTACAGGTTACCTAAGTACTTAATTGGGTTTAAGTTTACTGTTTTTTGGTAAATCCAAGCTTAAACCAAGGTGATCTTGCTTTGGGGGCTGTCTCTCTCAGTCTTAAACCCATTGCTAAAACTTATAATTGCCAAGTCCAAAGTAACTAAAAAAGTTTAATTTTTACATTACTTGTATTTTGATTTTACCTTCCACATCTTTTAATATTTCCTGGCTTTCAATTTTAAATCAGTTGTTGTTACAATTTTGATTTCATTTACAGTAGATAACAAATAATGATAAAATAATCCTGGCAATATCAGAATGAAAAAGCCCTGTGTCTTAGACCCAAACATTTTGTTAGTGGGCATTCACTTTCATCCTAGACTTGCTGGAACTATTTATGATTGAACCTTCCCACTGAATAAATAATTTTTACCAATCCTCAATTGGAGCACATGTTTAGGTTCTCCATCTTGTTAAGCATCACTTCAGGAGCTCAGTCCAAATAAACAGTTTGCATCTAGGGACTTGTTTTGTTGACCACTGCCTCTTTATTAGGATTATTTACTCCAGATTTTCAATAAAATTATTGTATTGAAAAGGTTTTCATTTGTTGATCTCATTGTCTTAAATCAAACCCTTTAACTCCTTAGAGTGACTAGTTTCTCCCCACAGTATCACCCCTGGATTAAAGATGAAGGTTCATGAAAATAGACAAATAATTGCTGACTACAACAGCTCCTGATTAGTGAACAAATTCTCCTTGTAAGCACCTCAAGAAATGTATGGTGAATAGTATGGAGGACATGCATACTGATACTAGGGTGTAGAAAGTTAATACAATTAATAGTAGGCTATGGCTTGAAATTTTTTTTTCATGATCCTGTTTGCAAAAATAGAGGAGCTGCAGATGGTAGTGGATACTATCTTCTTGCAAGGTAACCTATGGTAGGAAAATAACTAAGGGAAAAAAAAATGGCATTTTGCTTCCTGATCTTTCTAACAAACCTTCTTACAATAAATGGCCTTGATAGAGCAGAGTTTCAACTGGATTTGACTACTGTTCTTGCTTTTTGTGTCATTCAATAGTGAAGTGACATTCCTTGCTTTTTATAATATCTCAGGAGACTAAAGGCCTTCTTAAGGGAAGATTTCACATATGGTTGAAATGGAGATGAGATAATGGTTAGGTTTATAATGCTTTTTGTCACCTCTTTGTTGTCAAAAAATTAACATGAAAGTTGCAGCATTCATCCCTAATGAGTCACCATTGGACCCCTATTCAAAACAAATTACTCTCTGCCACACCTTCCCAAATAGAGGACTCAGCGCATGCGTGAAGCCCAATCCAAAATGGCGTCCAAAGGAAAGGGTGGATGGATATGGTCGCCTACATGACATTCCATCTCAAGAAATGTCCCGTCTTGCTGATTATTTTGCCGTTGCTGGAATAGACAGGGACTCAAAGAATGGTTAGAACTATATGGGTTTCCCTCAGCATCGTGTCTCGCTGCTAGGATATCTGTGCAAACATCGCACTCCTCTGGAAATTTTCGAGTTTCTTTCTCAACATAAATTGTAACGTTTGATTTTTGTTGTCGATTTGCAGGAGAAGTTAAAGGAAAAGTAATACAACGCTTCCCGAGTAAAGACCGTAAAGATGCAACGTTTCCAGAAGGACTCGAATTGGTAGGTTTGTCGTTATTGAAAGCCGGCAAGTGCAAGGTTGAAAATTCGTGCGTGATCCTTTTGCCGATTCTCTTGTGATCATTTTCTATCGTGGATATACATTGAACATACGGGCAAGTTTTGTAAAACCTCGAGTATTGTTTTTGTGCCTCTCTTTTACAGCGTTAATATCGGTTTCTCCCAGAATTAAATCAAGGCCGGAGAAGAAATTTTTCTCAGGAGGAAAACGATAGACTTAGCTTTCCTGAGGTCTTTAATTCCTGATCACGTAAATGCTTAATGGTATAACGGGGTTGGAATCCATAGCTGGCACTCTCTATAGCGTATTCAATTAGTTCAGAAAGGATTTTTGGCTTTCGATTTCGTTCGTAGAGCAGCCTTTGGTATTAAGTATGGCTTCTGTAAGGTGGGAAACCTTTATACACTCTCAGCACCGAAGCTCATCATTGTTTAAACTCGCTCTAGACATGATTGAATCTCATTTTAGCGTGTTTGCTGTCGTTATTGCAGTTTAGTCTCAGTGTGATGCCACAGAATTTGTTTAGTTACAGCCTAAAATATACTTCTTTTCATACACTCCATAGTACTTAATATTAACAACTAATATACGTGAAGGTCTTCGCCGTTTGTCCTCTTTATTTTAAACCATTGAAGATTCACTTAAACTTCGTACTCCTGTTGAGGATATTTTTCGATGTGTGGCGTCCAGGCTCAATATTTGCGCTCTTTGTTTGTATTTTATTAATCCCCTTGTAGCTTTTCATGTTGTGTTAGGTGTGTTTTAATCTCACCTTTCAAAGATGCGGGAAAATCCTTTACTCATTCTTGAAATTTTTCTTTGTATGTTGATACTCGATATAAACAAGCTTGTTGATTTCGCCATCGATTCACTGAACGTTCGAGTACCGATGAAATTAACCAGGCAGCAGTTTTTATCATACAAATTATATGAATATTCAGGACTAGGTTTCATAATGTGGTTTTGCTCTATAAAGTATTACAAAAAAGGGTGTTTTCTCTTTTTCTGTGATTGTTCCTAGGTGTTTTTAGGTGTATTACTTCCTGGTTGACTCTGTTAATGGTGATGAAATATCATATTTTCTCCTGAAATGTGATATGCTCTAACTTTATAGATAGTTACTACTAATCTTTGTCCTGTTGTTTAATATAAATTACATACTTGGCTAAATTCATGTAATTTTTCCAACTTGAAATATCTACTTTTGATACACATGTTTACCACAAAGTGAATGGTGCTTTGCGGTCGCTGATTGGCTAGTTTGGAAGTGAGTAGCATGTACTGTTCGCCTTTGAGCAGCTGATGAGTCAAAATCATGTTTCAAGAGTTTAATTTGCGACTCTTTTTTGTTATATTGAGAGAACTAAACTAATTTTTTGGTATCTGTGTGGTATAGACTAAAACAACCACTCACCTCATTGAGGGTGGAAGTGGTGGATATTTGCCCAGCTGCAAAGCAAATAATTGTAAAGAATTGTTTTGTTTCATTGAAAAAAATTTAAGGAGAAATGTTGACATAAACAGGGGTCATTGAGTGATAACTGTCCCTTGATTATACCACGTGAAGTAAAGTAGCAAATAGAGTTGCATGAAAATTAAGGGTGGGTTACATTGTATCATAATTGATTTCTGAGGCAAACTGAAAATGTTATTACTATGCCTTAGAACAAAATTACTTCAGACAAGAGAAACCAATTTGTGTCTTTTTTTTGTGGTCAAAAACAAGAGGTGTCACACAGTTTATTCTCAATTTTGAATGATATTTTCTGTAGTTTTGTCAACCTGGAGGATGGAACTACTCAAATTACTACAAACCACCAACTTTCTTTGTTGCTGTTCTCACTGATATGGAAGGAGATCATCGATATTGTGCCTGCTTCACATTCTATGAAAAGTGCAGTCCAGCCAAATCCAAACATAGAGCAGTAAAGTCCCCCAACAGGGAAGTTTATAAGGATGGCAGTCAATCAGATTCTTCATTATCTGATAAGAGATTTTCGGATGGTGTGCCTGGAATAAAAATCAATTCAGAAGATTCTTCAATGACAGAGATGTTTGCACCAAAGTGCTTGTGTCTTGTGTCAAGAGCAAGCTACTTTGACATCTTAAAGGTTAGAGCCTGTCTCATGTTGGTGAAAAAGAGCTTAAAACACCCCTCCTTCATTAATAATGGAAGTCAGTAGTGTCATCATTTGAAAATGCTATCAAGAAAAGTAGTTTTTTCCTGTTCCTGGGAGTTCTAGGAAACTGCATACATTTAGATCTCATACAGGAAGTACTTCTGTTGTCTTGAAAATGTTTTAAGTGTCTAGGTCACTTCTCCCTGTCATTTGCACAGAGTAAACTCATTGTTCTCATTCATACTGATCCAGTGGTAAAAAAAGTACAAGCTATGAAATAGGATGACTATCAATACAAAAAAAAAACAACAACAACAGAACAGCTGCTGATAAAAATTGATCAATATTTGATTAGTGTGGTTTTCAGTTGTAGATGCCTCAAGTAAAAATACAGACAACTCTCTGGGTTCGAAGAGCACTCAATTTAGAAATGTAGCTTTGTGTTATTTTAGATGTTACTGTCAATAACTATTTTGTTTAATTGAATTTTAATTATTGATATGATATATATTGTCTAATTATTTCAGAGCTGCCTAATAACCATCTATTGGTCATTTCTTTCTGAAAATGGTAAATCCTTAGAGGGACTAGTTGGCTGTGTCCTTGGATTTGTTCAGGTTCCACCCCCTGGGGGTCCAAAGATGACCTTTTCCATGGGTGCAGGTGATCGGCAAACCCTCTCCCCTCCTGCATCTGAAACTCTTCCAGTAACAGGAAAATCACTCTCTATCTTGTTCAATCAGCTTGGTAAGTGTTGAATTGTCATGAGAATACATTGAAGGAGCTATGTCCCTTTTACTTCATGATATGATGTCAGTCACACTGTGAGGATTTGATGTGGATTTGAATTAATTTATGCATTAAAACTTGAATTAAATGTGTCATCGCCTGCCTCTCTTACTAGGTTTGCTTCTATGCCTAAAGTTGTGCTGTAGTCTTTTGTTCAAATATCTACATCTACATCTACATTTATTGAGTCGATAAAACTTGTTAGATATCACATCAACTATCTTGGAGGTGCTATGAGGGCCAAAATTTTTGTCTGAGTACATGTAGTTACCAACATAATTCAAAATGGTGTCTGTTGTCAGGCTGTAGGCTTCAATGATCTAGCTGGTTTTTTCCTTTATGTACTTCATCCTTGATCAAAATACACCCTTGTAGACCTCCAAAAAAAAAAGAGGAAATGTGTGGAAGAATACTCAACTGGAAAGGAGATGGCTTCAAAGTCTTAAATGGAAATGAGAACGCTCACTCATGCATTTCAAGAGAGGATATCACAACTCATTAAGAAAACATGCACTCTCCCATACTGCAAAGGCTGTATTTTGGCCTCTCACTCAAGACAGCTTTATTGTTAGTTAGTGATACAGTGCATAATAAACGTATTTTGAATCTGTTGACAGGAATCCACAACATGCTGTCCCTCTTTTGTGCTGCATTGACGGAGAACAAAATCTTATTTTATTCAAGCAGCTACGCACAGTTAACTAATGCTACCCAGGCCATGCTGGCTTTAATGTATCCTCTCAAGTTCAGGTTAGTCAGAAATGAGGCCCTTTGGAGAGAGTGCTTTACAAGAAACAATTTTGAGATAGTTATGGTTTAGATGGCATAGTGGAGGGGTGTCCAATAGAATTTGGTGTGTTGTCATTTGAGGGCACAAAACATAATTGATTTCAGGGAAACCTCCTAGACTATGGAAGAGACTAACTGACAAACCTAATCCACATGTACTTCAGGTTCAGGAGTCTATTGTAGGCTACAGTGGTGGAAGGTGAACTCTCTTACCAATTCAACAGTCTTGCCCCAACCCTCCCCCATCCCATCTGCTTTGAACCTCAGGTTCTATACATGTTTTTTGTATGACTATTTCAATTTGAGAAAACTTGTTAAGCAAGAAAGAATAAGGTGCAGGGTTTTAGGAAAGGTGGTCACACAACTGAGATAAGTGAACATAACATGCTTGTCAGAATGAACACTTAGGCAACTGGATTTCCAAGAGACTGTAGACTAGAAATGAGTGTGCATTTGATCATGTGATGATTAATATTTATTTTTATTTTTTGGCAGTTATGTGTTCATTCCAATACTACCATCTGCACTACTTGATTTTTTGAGCGCCCCAACACCATTTATCATGGGTATACATGAAAGCTACAAAGATTACCTGGCATCAGATTTGGTGAGTGATGATTGATTCACCTGTTATGTACACTTGGCCAGTGAATATTGTTATTTTTATATGGGTAGATTCATGAGCTGGGAAAGTAAGGAGAATCATGTGTTTTGATTGACTATCTATGCCGACAAGAAGGGCCTATCCTGCTTGCCCTCAGTTGCCTGCCTGGTTCCAGTAAGAATAATTGGAGGGCAGCTTAGTATAGAACTTTTTGGTTAACAGTTTCATGTTACCACTGCAACATTTTTTTGGTTTCTATCCCAATGTTTATGTTTGGCAGTTCAAGTATGACTTGTAAGTGAGTGAAATGATGTATCAGAGTTTTGATTACTGTGTATTGTTCTTGCAGACTGATGTAATTCTTGTAGATATTGATGGAGGACATGTCAGCATTCCAGACTCTATCAATCTTCCCTACTTGTCAGAACCATTTCTGAGTAGAGCAAGGCATGAATTAACCATGGTAAGTTTAGCAGCACAAAGTAGGTAGAAAAGTGTCTCATAGTGTTAAGTAAAATTAGATTTGAAAGGTAGTATGATGTTCATCTTTCTCTCAGTACATAAACTGTTCTATGTCTCCTCCAACAAAAAAAAAGCAAGCATATAAGGATTAGTTTAGCTCGTCAAGTAATTACCATCAGTTAATTCTGAATGTTGTACTAAAGAATGCTTGTTGCTTTGAAGGTGTTATATCCTCAACTAGTAACTGCAGATTGTGCTTTCCAGACACCAACTTCACCATCACTTCCAGTCCTTCAGGTTTGTTGAGTATTAGATGAAGATAAATTTGGGCCCATAACTTTGATTTGTTTAGTATTTACTTACTTTTTTTCTTTTAAAGTTTTGAAGTGAACATTATATGTTTCAATTTTACAGGATAAGGAGCTGCGTGCTGTGTTCATTAGATTGGTTGCACAAATGTTCTCTGGCTATCGCTCATGTCTAACTTTGATCAGGATCCATCCCAAGCCTGTTATTACATTTAATAAGGTATGGTGTATTGACCAAAATATTATATTAACAGTTGATCAGTAATACCCAGCTATAAGAACAGGTATTGACTGAAGAATAAATGGCAGGCTTTTGTAAAAGAGTAGGGTTGCTTCAAAATTCAGTGCAAAAATGACCAAAATGATTGTAAATGGGACAGGGCCCCTGAGATCCAGTTGGCAAATGACACACTAGTACAGTGAAGATTGCTCTTGTGTGTTAGCTACAGTTAGTAAGTTCCAGAAGGGCAACTGCTTGTAATTTGACAGGCATTTATTTCTTGGAAAACTACATGGACCAATAATATTTTTTTAATACAGTGCATGGACACTGTGTGTTAAGTGAGTTTAAAATATGTGTTAACTTTACATACACACTGTACTGCTCAAACAGTACTTAATCTGCTTTAATTCCTCCAACCAGTTCTGTACATTTTTAACTCTGACCTCTCAAATTTACAGTTCTAGACCTATCATGCCTGTTGGGTTTGAAGTCAGAGAGTTCCCTTCTCTTAATAGTGCTTGAGATCCATGCAAAAAAATTGTTATATCAGAGCCTCAGGCTAGTATGACTGCCACCAAGTATATGTGTCATTGTCATGTGAAATTTTATATTTATTTAAAAAATCTTTTGGGTGGGTTGATGTAGACACAAAAATTAGTATTTTGAATATTCACATTTTCTTTTTTATGTAGGTGTCTTTCCTGGAGAACAGAGGTTTGGTAGGGGATGTATTCCTTTCCAAGGTAATTTATTACTGTTATTTCATGCCTCGTATGAAATATAGACTTCATCACCTGCTACATATGACCATATTCATCAACTCTTTAGTGCATTTTTGCTCAGGTGTTTTTAAAACATGCTATATGTATTTGTGTTTAACCACAGACAAACAAATGTTTGTCTCTTATGGTAAAATCATGGTAAGATCAAGACCAAGCATCATTACTGAGCAAACTTACATAAATGCAATTTTCAGTTGAGTGTCAAAAGGAAGCCGGGATTTCTTTAGTTTTTCTTTATTTGGCTCTGTGATTGGTCATTAAAACTTTCCTCAGACTCTCAACCAATTGGCTGTTGGTATTACTTGGTACTGGTCATATGACCCATAATCAAAATGTGATCTATAATGTTCAAGGTGCTAAGTTATGAAGTCCCTCCTTTCAAAGGCATCCTTGCAGTCATTGTGGCAAGTGTGTAATATCTGGAGGAAAACCAATAGAGTGCAAAGAATTAAGCAACCAATTTCTTCATTTTGAAATGCATACTATGTGCTCAAACATTGTTATCATCATGTAATCTATGCCTTTTACAAACCTTTGAGCAGAGTCATAGGAACACCGTGAAGCAAAGCTTTTTACTGGGCAATGTCTGTTTACTACAACCTTTAAGAAAACTTTTTGAGCCAAGAAGAGATGTCTTAATTTCCTCCTTCACACAACACCTGTGCTTATAATGTTAGACATGCATCCTGCAAACTCTAAATGTTTTAATTCTCAGGAGTAGATCATCCTGAAAGTCTTTAGGACACTGACAAGCAGACATAAGGGGAAATTTTTTCATGAAATCTTAAATTCTCATGACTCACTGGTAAAGATGTGTATGGTACTATTTAGGAGAAGTAGAGTAGAATTAAGATCTCGGGAGTGGAGGGGTTGAGTGCTGGTTACTTGTATGGGAGTTATATTATATTTCATGTCACTGACTCAAACTGAAACAATGTTTGGCTTTTTCAGGTTTTAGAGAGTATTTCCTTCTTGTCCTTTGTGGCTAGTCGAGGTCCCCCATACAGGTCCTGTGACCTCTTTGATCAGGTATGAAATTATTCTATATTTTCCACTTCTATGCAGTCCTTTTAGGGTTGTCAAATATGTTTTCCACTATTGAATTGGAGGATAACCTGTAATGCTTTTTTAAAATTTTTCATTTCTAGCTTTGTGTGGAGATTGATAGCATTCTGATTAGTGAGAGAGGATTGGATCCTGAGGTGCAGGCTAACATTCAACAACTTGCCCAGAAGCTGTATGACAATGTGAGTGGCTCCTCGATTAAGTGTCAATATTAATAATAATAATAATGTAATAGTGTAGTTTGATCATCCGGGTGAGTGTAGTCCTGAGAAGGACTGTTGTCGGTTGTCACCACTACCGACAACAGTCCTTCTCAGGACTACACTCACCCAGACGATCAAACTACACTATTACATGTTACCCCCGGGTTCAAACCATTTACTGTAATAATAATAATGATGATAGGACTGAGTGGAGTCCAATAATTGAAAACAGAATTATTCTGTTTGTAATCATTAACAAAATTAGATGACCCTGAAGCAGGAGTCTGATTTGTTAATCATGAGTATGACTGCAGACCAAATTGAATGGCACGAAGTCTTGTTACCAATTAATCAAAATTATGACAAAATGTGAGAGAGAAAGAAAGTGGACTTCAGTTATACATTTTCATAAAAAGGCAATAGTAAACTTAGCAAAATGCACAATTACAGCACATGCACATTACACATACTATACAGTTACACAGGCATGACCTGTCAACTGTTTTATTACACTGTCCAATAATGAGTATGACCCATAGGTGGTAACCAATCGCGTTCAATAATTTTTCTATAGTTTTGATTTATAATTGTAACAATAAATAATAGAGATGATGATTTCTGTTCCAAGGAAAAAGCCAATAACGCCAAAAATAAAGGTGATTGGTTAGTGGTTTTGTGGTTTTTTATGTCCTGAACATTATTTTGATTGGTCAGTGCACAGTTGACTGAAGTCTCACTAAGATATTTATTAAAAGAAACAGTCAAAGATACATTACTATTTTTCTCATTGTTTTTGGAGTCTCACTGTGATATTTACTAAAAGATACAATGAAATATACATCACATCAATCAAATGGCCAGCCCTTTACACCCCAACATCTTAAATGGTGATCATTTCCTTTGTTCTTTTGAATTTTACATTTTTTCCTGGGAAGGTTTTGTAAGGAGAAATTATGCTAGTTACTGTTAGGGGTTGAAAGGTTGATAGACAATGATTTAAAACCATGACTTCAAGTAGGGATGAACAGATTGCCAGGGAAGATCTTTCTGAATTGACTGTGCAGGTCAAGTTTGGTTCTCAAAGAAAATGATGTGTCAATTTAACACTTACTGAAAATCTTACTTTTTTATGGCATTGGGGTGGACACCAGAAAGTTGAAGGGCAAGAGGGAGACCAAAGGCCACTTGCAGAAGGACTGTTGTAAGAGAGAGAGAGGCAAGGTGGGGTGGAAGAGCTGAAATTTGGCCAAGGTGGCAGCACCTGACAGGGGGGGTTGGGTGGACAATGACAGCCTTATGCACCTACTGGCACAGCGAGCAATGATGATGATGGTGATGATAATGATGAAAATGAAAGTTTTAATTGAATTTTTTTTTTTTAACAGGAACCTTCTTGTGAATCTGCTGAGAACAATATTCTACCACCTATTCCTGTAGAGGCAATAGAGAGGTGCAGCCCGAAGGTTTTTCCAGAGCTTAATGGAGATGCCATAAGCCGGCACTTAAATCAACAGGAAAATCTTTCTTTGGATTACACAGCAAAAAGTGTGGAGCCTTGTGTCGTGCCTTCAAATCCTTTGTCAAGTAGACAACAGCATTATATTCCGAGTCGAAAGCTTGAAGTGTTGAAGGATTGTGTTGCATACATCTTTGACAACCAGATTTCTGAGGCTAGAAAGGTAAACCTTTTGTATTTTGTTCTTCTTTTGCTGGCTGTATGCATTAGCTGGATACTGTATATTTCTCACAGATGTTAGTCTTTGTCCTGTCTCAATGTCAAACTTCAGATCTTTGTTCATGGTTACCTGAGTAGTTTCTTCCCTGTAGTTTCTAAATCTAGCTTTTCACTATCTCAAAGATTTTTGTACGGATCTCTAACTTATCATCATTTTCTCATTTGCTATTTTAAAGATTTTAAACAAATTTGGAACTCAAGTTTTCAAACAGCTTCTTTACAGTGTGGAGCTCTTTCATTGAAGTAGAAACAGTAGAAGCAGTGATTCTCCACCAGATGTATCAACACATTCTAAACATCTTTGGCCTTATTGCACTTGAAAAACATTTTCCCAGATCATTTTGGTCTAATGCAGTAGAATCCCAACTTCCCACACCCTTAGTTTCTTGAGAACCAAAACTAGCTTCCTTTTTCTACCAAACACTTTTATCCCTGAATTCATGGAACTCCCGGAAATTTAGAAGAATCAGGATTCCATTGTAATTGGATATGCTGTCTTTGCTCACAATGTTTGAACAGTGTGAAGACGTTTAAATGTTAACTTGACATTAGTCAAAACATTCACATTTACCTTTTTTCCAAACAGTCACTTCCCTCCGTGGTCAGAGGTCTGAAGTCCAAAGGAGCCCAATTAGCTCTGTGCCATGAATTGTCCCTCAGGGCTAGACAAAACAGATCACTTCTGGAACATGATCAGTTTGATCTGGTTGTGAGACTTATGAACAGTGCATTACAGGTTTGTTCTTCAGACTGTTGTTATGAACAAAAACTCCAAATGGGCAGGTGTTACTTAAATTTCACATCCACTTACCCAGGAACTTCCATTCAGTGCTGTTGCAATTCTACTGAGCCCAGATAAAGATCATTCCAGGGGATATTGCTATTTAATAACCTTTGAACAACTGGGGCCTGGTGGATAAATTGTCTTGATTCTTGCCTGTTTGGAGTTTAAGGAACAAAAAATATTACAGAGGACATTCTTTTTTTCCAATTAATGTGTATATCTGGTTTAAATAAAGATGGTGGTAAACCTGTTTTCAAAAGCTTGGAGGCTGGCCTGGGTTGAAGAGTTTTTCTGACTGATAAGCTGTCATAGTTGCACTTATAGAAAAGATCTTGTCATCCTCACTGATCTCCTCTTTTTTGTTTTTTTGTTCATAACCAATTGCTCCATGAATAATGATTGATTTAACCACTAGAAGCAATGTATTGTACAGTAAAGCATCCATGTAGGAATCCTCTCTTTAGGGATAACTAAGTCCTCTTTATTTCATGCTTGAGCAGAACATATGGTGGACCTTGTTCCCTCTATAGGCTTTGCATGCCTAACTTTATTATAGCACTGAGTTGTAGTGGTGATAAATTGACACCCTTCTGTGATTTCTTTTATTAAAATTGATGGTTAACTTGATTTACAAACAAAAAAAAAACTGTAATGTTTGTATCTATAAGAAGCACCAAGCTGTAGCTGTGATGAATTACCACCCTTCTGTGATGCTTTTTTTTTTTAATTGAGAACTTTATTTACAAAGAAAAAAGAGAAAAAGAATTGTAATGTTCGTATTGTGTGAAAGGCAAGAAAATATGTCTTTTTTTTTTTTTTTTTTTAGGATGATGCAAGTATGAGTAACACATCTGTAGCTGCAGCTCTTTTACCCCTTACAGCTACATTCTACCGAGTGAGTGAATTTTCTTTGTTGTTTTTGTTTTTTTGCAGTCTTATTAGTCAAAAATTGTGTTTTTCTTGAAAACAGTTTTGGGAGGTTCCCTTCACTTAACTCTGTTTATATTGTGATTATCAGAAACTAAATGCTGGTGTGATCCAGTTTGCTTACACTTGTGTCCAAGAGCATCCAGTTTGGGAAAGACAACAATTTTGGGAGGAAGCCTTTTACTCTGATGTTGAGTCTCAGATCAAACAACTCTATGTAGATGAAGAAGCTCCAAAAGCCAATGCTGAAGAGACATTGGAAAGAAAGGAACAGCGTACCTCACGGAGCAGCTTGACACCTTCAGCAAAACATCGCAGTTTCACAAGGAGTAGAGATAACCTTTCTTCCACACCCAAGGATTCAGGGAGTTCAATCGACATAGACCAGTCCTCTCGAGAAGAGCAGAAACCAGTCCCAAGTGCACTGAGTATTGCTGCTAAGCAGGTTTGTGCTTTGCCTTTATCATCACTGCACATGTCACATTTGGTTATAATAAATTCTCTGTTGTAAAAAGACTCAATCACATCCAAAAGGGGAAAAGGGTGAATTTTTTCAGCAAACAGCTGTTAACTCTTTCACTCCTGGTACCTCACCTTTAATTCTCCTTACAATTCCTATGATGTTAGTTCAAGAATTTGGGTATTGGATCAACTAACAATCCCTTTAGTGACATTTTTCTTTATTCTCGTCACTAGTTTGTCAGACATTCTATTGATATTGTGAGGAGAAATTCTGTTTTGGTCACTTGTGGGAGCTAATGGCTTAACTAGGTGTGCGAAATTTTTGCCACCAAATGCCATCGTCACTCTGGTGATCATATGGGGTAGAACATCACACTTTTTAAGTTTGAATTACATGTATTTGGGTTTTCAAAAAGCCAAGATTGGAAAAAAATCCGTATCCTTCTAAAGGATTTAAACAAATTTATTTTGTGGTGGTTATTGTAGCTTAAGAAATGGCCCCACTACAGTAAGGATGAGAAAGATTCTCTGATAACAAGTGAGGAAGGCATTGTATACAGTCAAGCCATCCACTATGCCAATCGAATGGTGTACATGAGGATTCCCCTGGATGCTAGTGAGAAGATGCCACGACCCCCTCCTGCTGCAGGTAAATCAGATTAGGGGACATTGGGAATGAAAGGAATAGTTAAATGATTTTCGTCCTTGTGTCATGACAAATTTAACTTTTTTTTTTTTTTTGGAAGGCGGGGGGGAGTACCCTAATTTAGTATCCAAAATACAGGGACAGGGACATGTGAGGGAGGAGAAGGTGTTTTTCATGTCTGTCAGTAACATTATTATAAGTGAAGCAATCACATGCCTGCAAACAAACTATCTCAATTGAATTTGGTGCCAAATCAAAGAAATCAAATTGGAAATAAATTTTGTTGTGTGGAATCCTTTATTGGTCACCTCTGGGAATGAGAGGCCATCTTCACACAGGATGTTTTTGATGTCAGTAATCCCAGGATGCTAGCATACGATCAGACCCTCATTATAATTGACTCTGTAGGATGCGCTTTTCTTCGCTGGCAGGGTGAAATGAAACGAGTTGGGGAGAGGTTTGTTAGAGGTTAGTAATGTGAGACCCTTTGCAGCCCTCTTGCCAACTTGTGTCACTCAAGGCCTCAGAGTTTCCTGTCCTGTCTAGACATGAACTTCTGTGT
Source organism: Pocillopora verrucosa (assembly GCF_036669915.1). NCBI lineage: Eukaryota > Metazoa > Cnidaria > Anthozoa > Scleractinia > Pocilloporidae > Pocillopora > Pocillopora verrucosa. The sequence continues at coordinate 10,267,164 of NC_089319.1, read as the reverse complement.
TTCTTTGGGAAAAGAAACGCCTGTGCCAAAGAGCTGATAATAATGGCATGTTCGCTGGGTATGCTTGTCATATGTGAGCCTGTTATGTGGCCTACACTGCAGCTTTCCATGAGTCTTCTGTGGCATGATTAGTAGCACATCCAACCACAAAGCTGAAACTGGTTAGGGAGTGAGTCCACTGAGGTTTCTACTGTCATGAAAAATATATAACATATTGCATTTATGGTGTGTTTTTTTTTTTTCTGTCTCTGCTGTCAGGTACACAAATGGATGGGGAGGGTTCTGTCAGTGGCACCTATGCTGGGAGCATTGCCAACGGTGTGGCAGGAGGTAGGTGTCATACTGTAGTTAAGCATTCTTGATTTGACCCTTTTTACTCTTGACCTTTTTCTCTATACACTCCTTATGTTACTGATCAGGAGAATTCATTCAATAATCCAAGGGTTCATATGTGGAAAGCATGTCTTTTGTTCTGTTGACCTCAATGTTTGATTTAGGGGTGATACTAGGTGCTAGTCACTCTTTGGGGTTGGAGAGTGAAACCGTTTGTTTGAATTCCTCGATGCCTGCATGTGACAGGCACAAAAGTGTCCAAGAATGAAGATGTATGCCAGGGATGGATACTGAGGGAGTTAAGGGAAGTTGTCATTAGGTTGCTGAAATAAAAAATGTCAAAGGAAGTCTGAACCAAATTGGAAGTCCAGCTTGCTCCACATGCAAACATCTCTCAATGTTTTCACTTTACTGTTTTTATCTTTCGACTCTTAATTTTTTGGGTTTTTAACCACAAGAAATTTCTCCTCGTCTTGGGCATCCTGCCCAGAGTTAATTTGTGACCCTGGTGGAAGAATAGCCTTGCATTCGAGAAAGGGTTAATAAATTTTCCACACAGGCCTGTTATACGGAGTAAGGAACAAGAAACAGTGGGATAAAATTTATACATTCATTTCATACTTAGTTTTTTTTTTAGGGAGTAGTGAAGTTGGCAGTTGTATCACAGACAGTGGTGGATGTGATACCTATATGGATGATGAGGATGGTGGAACTATTGCTGACCAAGTGACAAGATTTGTCAGTCGGTTTGTGGATCGTGTTGGCACAGAGGCTGGAATTAGTCAAGGGCATCTTAAGTCTCTTTACACCATGATACCAGGTCAGTGTTATTAGGCAGTGGACAAGAAGAGTGGAAAATCTAACAATTTTAACACAGCCAGACCCTTACATGAACTCGTTATTTCTTCAACCTGTGTTGAAATTTGACTTGCCATGTATTTTGTATTTCCAGATGCAAACAGAAATTTTCTTTGTTATGTTGGTTTGATGTGCATAAACATGACTGGATTGTAGCTTTAGAATACAGACTGCACGGTTTTTTTTACCTTCTTAATTTTTTTTTCTTGTTGTTTTGTTTTTTGCTTTGATGGGAAACAGGAGTAGTTGCGATGCACATAGAGTCATTGGAGCCAGTTTATCGTGAATACAAGAACTTGGCTCCAATTCAAAAGGTTGGTACTAAGTACTTGAAATATATGACAATGAGTATTTAGATTGGTTGTTCGTGGCTTTAATGAGGGAAGATTCTATTTGATATAAAAACAAAAAAACGCTCATTCCTGAATGAAATTTTATACTAAAAAAAAATCGGCTGATTTCGGGAAGGTGGGGGATTTTATTGACCAAAAGAGTCCAAGAAGCCAAAATTTTTTTGGGGTGACAGTTTTTCATTAATTTTATTGGTCAGGAAATCTGAGTGGGTGTCGCAGTCACAGTTGCTGACACCCATTCCAACTTGCTGTGACTGTCCCCTGTTTGTCACTCACCGCAGGCCAAGATCATGAGACCCGCCCTGCTGGTGGGGGAGGATATGATGAGCGACGGACTCCGTGCTTACCTCATACCTGACGGGAGGGAGCTCGGCAAGGGAGGAGACGATCAGGGTGGGGCACGTCTGTTGCCCGCTGAAGGAGCAGTATTTCTGACAAACTACAGAGTGATTTTCAAAGGGACGCCAGTAGATCCATTTGGTAAGTTTCTTCCGGCAATTTTTTTGGTGCTTTTGATTTTTTAATTATTTAAAAGAGACCGCTCAACCTTTACTGACGATAACTTCCACAAAGGAGCATGTGGTTTTGTTGCCTTCAACATAAAACCCTTACATTTTTCTCTTATCATTAGTAAGTACTTTTAATAGATGGAAATCTTGTGACATTCCTAGGTTATAAGCTTTTGAGAGGTTAGGCTGTAAAACTTACTTGACGTTCACTTTTTATATCCCATTTACTCTAAGGAACAAAGCGATATTGAGTAAACAAACCCCTTTGGGCAGCTGGTATGTCGGCTGATAATGTCCGTGGCTGGTAATTTGTCCGAAAAATGAATATTTGACCGAGAAGCGATGTTAAATGTTAAATTTTGAGGACAATCTCCTAGCCAAGGACATTATCAGCTGACATACCACAAGCCAGAAAGGGGTTTTAACTATTTCATAATCCTCCTGTAATTTTTCAAAAATCACTCGTAAAAAAAAAGAAGTGTTGATGTGATTGCGGATGCGTATAAGCGACCAGCTTTTTAATATCACCGTCACTGAAATCTACAAAACGAGTTCGGTTTCCTTCCGTGTATATTAATAGAGATGAAGGATGAAACTCTTGAGCAGGCTTTGTTTCTTTTCGACGGAAATAATCGGAGGACATACTGATGTAGATGGGGATTATCGCTTGATAACTGTACGGTGATTTTGCACCACGTGATTAAGAGTAGCCCATAAAATCGCGCGCAAAATTATTGGGTCGGTCGTAAGCTTTAGTTATGCCTCGAAAATCCCCTAGTGAACAATTAAGAATTACAGAACATGAATTATCGATAAACCGGCCAGTGCCATCTACCCAAATTCAGATGGTGCTGTTATGCTTCATTTTTTCTGTTATCGTATAGTTACTTCCGAGTGGTGTAAATGGTGAATGGTGAATGGAGTTACCTTTTTCGTTTTTCAGCATCTGAGATGATTGTGACTAGAAGTTTTCCTGTGGGATCACTTGTCAGGGAGAAGAGGATTGGAGTGCAGTATTTACAGCACTTGGAACAGTGGCTGCACGAGTGTATTCAGCTCAGATCTAGTACTTTTCAGGTCAATACCTTTTTTGTCTTGATTTGCATTCCTGCAGTTTATAAAGTAATTTCAACAACCAGGTTATTTCAAGTTGACAAGTTTGAAATACAAAATAAGATAGACACTACTCGTTGTTAGCTGTAGCTAGTCGTGGCGAGCTTTGGTTTAAAGCCCTCACAGAATATTTAACCTAATTTTAGCAAAAATCCAGCAACACAGAATGAAAAGTAATGGTTCTGATAATTGGTCTGAACTGACATTGGAATCCTTGAGATTCTCCGCAAACTGAATGATTAAATTTTTGTGTCGTATATGTGAACAGTCCTTTGCAGGCAAGCAGAAGATAACCATAGCAACATAACCTGTAAAACAGGTTCTGAAACTTACAAGCAAAATTTTTGGCGGCAAGAGACAAACCAACCTCTTGAGCGAGCAGCAAATAGTTCATTGCAAATGCACTTAGCATTTTACACTGACCTACCAGAATTGATAATAGTGCCAAACATTTGCTTGATTTTCACTATACCTGAGGTTCTTCTGCATTTGCATGAAAATTATCCCTTTTTCATTTTCTTCACCCAACAGATGATGAAATTGGTTTTTGACGAGGAGGTTCAACCGGAAGACGTTGAGACATTTCGAAAGACATTGCAAAGGAGACGTTCACCTACTACGGTTTTCGGTACATTTGCCTTCTGCGGCAAAGGCGTTCCAAGGACGCCGACGTTTGTCATTGAAAAACACATGGAGAGACAAGGAACTCTTCGAAAATCCAAGAAGAAACTCGCAAATGCGTCACGGAACAAGGCAGGTATCGCTCAGATTCGGGAATCTCTCCGAAAAAAACGCCACCGGCACAATACGTCAGATCCGCAGAGTCTGGACCACAGATCACCAAGTGGATCCCTCACCACGGATGATGATGATTCTGCGGTCGATGTAAATGACATTTCCCTCAAAAGCGAACCTATTGTCGTTCATGGGGCTGAACGGCTCAGTAAGTTGTCCTACTGCGGTGACTACTCGCGTCTTAAACTTGGAAATATTGCCAAAGAGTCTGCAGACGGACCTTGGCGGATTTGCATGGTCAATGTCACATATACTGCGTGTAGAAGGTGAGGATGAAGTCTTGTTTGTTAGGGTGAAAGTAAGAGAAGAGTCTGCGTGCTTGACTAGCTTTCATCGTTGCCGGAGCTTTTCCCGGTTTCTTTAGCATGAAACAAGCGAGTTTTATTCTCTATTTCGCCCCAGATAGAAGACCAATCCATCGCAGGTTATCACTCCCTCTCCCCCTCCCCCCGACCCATCCCTTGTCATATGACAGGAAAGAGAGTAAGCACGAGGGTAAAAATAGTGTCTTGGGGTACAATGGGAACTTGGTTGATTTTCATTGAACAATTACAGTCTTTTCTCGAGGAAAAGAAGGTAATGGAAAGTTTCATCTTTGTTGATTTGTTTCATATTTCACTGCAGAAAACCGGTTTGGTTCATTTGTTCGTTATGACGGGGTGGATTTTATGTTCAGGCGCCTGATTGTGACAGTGATTTGGTTTAATCTGGGTTCGGGATACTGAAACTGCGCCCTGTCAGTCTGTTCTTATTACACCTGTTTTTCTCCACAGTTACCCATCAGTGGTTGTAGTTCCACAAAGCATATCAGACGATAGCATTCTCAGAATAGCCAAAAACCACCGCCAGGGCAGGTTTCCTGTTGCAGTGTGGAGACACCAGCGGAACAAAGCCACACTGCTTAGAGCTGGTGGTATTGAAAGGAGTACAATTGGATCAATCATGCGTCAGACCAAAAATGTAGGGCAGGGAGGTGTAGCTAGTCACGCCATCTCTTCATCTGCCTCAGCTGAACAAGAGAAGTATTTTAGTGCCGTTGGTGAGTAGTTAAAGACAACGTCATGAAGGAGCCCTGATATTTGCGTGACACTTTAACACTTAAAGTAACGTTACAATTTCGTTACATATTTACTCATTTCGTGTTGATTTATATGTCGCTGCTTCAATAACAGTCGGTCTCTACTTATTATTTTTGACTTTTCAGTTTCGTTTGGGGCGCTCCTGTTAATTATTAAGTACTGTATCATTTGATAGGCGGTTACTTTCGGTTATAATTTGAATCGCCATTGCGTTACTAAGAGAACGGAGGGGACGAACATGATTTTAAGTGACAACTTACTCGTGGTAATGCTAAGGCAGCCACTTCGTGGTCGTCGCTGTTAAGTTTTCTGTCGAGCGTATATTGTGCGGAGTACGCGAAAGTATTGTCGTTGGAGAGCAAAGTGGAATGTTCTAGAGCGTGCCTAAATGGTGGGGAAGAGGGGAGGGGAGGGAATGTATCTTTGGGTGCTTATCACCCTCTTCCTTTGTTACGAAAACTCACAGTTTGTGATGGTAAGGAAATATGATAACCCTCATAATGCCCCTAAGGCCTGTTGTCAGACGCGGTATCTCTGACGTTAATTAATTTGACTGTGTTCATTGACATTTTAGTGGCAGCGACACCTCAAAGTAAAAACAAGAACATGTCACGCGCGAACTCTCTACACCATGGCGTTCTCCTCAAGGATGGTTACTTTGCAGATGAAGTTGATTCAGGTCAACTTGTGGACAGAACCATAATGAAGAAAGGCTGGGAACCGGCAGCTCTCTACGTCTTTGGTGACAAGACATTGTTAAGGGTATGTGTTTATATTGATAGGGTATAAGTGACTTATTCGATGGGTGTAGTGGCTGGATAGGTTGTACACCATAGGTTAAACCAAGACATTACAACAGCAAGTTCGTAAAACTCTAGAGAACACGACGTGAAACACACGAAGCAAAAAGAGCGAAACTCAACGAAAATAAAGTTTTCAACATTCGAACAAACTTGAAAAGTTTTCAATACCGGCTTCAAGTTGAAATAGTCACTTTTTGTGAAAGTATCACTCAGAACGTTAAGAACTGATCTTCTTTTGTTACATAACGGTGTACTTGCCCTCGAAGCTAAAACAAGCTTGCCACTTGAAGCGCGGGAAAATGCGAGTGACCAGGACGCGGTTGGTGTTAGTCTTGAATCTGATTGGTGGAGAGGATGGCGAAAGCGAAAACGAAAGCAGTAATGGATTAGTTCGGACACTTGCAAATTGCTGCTGAATATCCCTAATTTAACGAAGTGAACAGGATCAACAAAGATCCTGTAAGGAAGGTACTGCATTTACCAATTTCGTTTTGTTTCTCTTTAGCATGTCAAACAAGAGGCTTATCCTAAGTGTGACTTTGTACCGATCGAGGTAAGACATGGGATGCGATTTTGTCTGAATTTTAGATAATTTGCGGTTTATGTATTCTATGTTCTGTAGTCCAGATGACGAACTTTCCTCTCATTAACGTCCATCCATATTTGTATCTCTATCGTCAGCTCCCAGACATCAGAGCAGTTAGAGCAAGTTTCAAGAAGTTTCAGCGTGCGACTTGTCCGAGTACAGAAACAAACTCAAGCTTCATTCGGCAGGTCGAAGACTCTGAATGGCTCCAACAGGTGTGTTGAATCAATGAACTCGAAAAAAATAATCGAGGTGAGAGAGGGGAAAATAGATCCGATATCCCTTGGTTTTCAATGAAATTAAGAGCCGTTAGATTTAGCACACGAGTCTGAACTCCCTGTATTTTTTGTTCGAAATCGTGGCGCTCTCGGCTTCGATCCAAAAGCCGTAAACCTTGTAAAGCACATTCCTCGCAACCTACTTTAGGATTTTAAACCGAACTTGCTGGTTAAATATCGTACAAGAACGTGGAGTTTGAAATGATAATGAAGCTCCATTTTGTCGCTTGGGAGCAACAGCACTAAATATATGCGCAGTAGTTCCTTTTTGATTCTTGGCACTGTAACAGTCTCAACACCAGTCGGATTCATAAACCATTATCCCTTTGATTTCAATTTGCAGCTGTCAGCCATCATGACGGTGGCCAACTGTTTTGTTGATCTCATTGATATCCAAGGATCTTCTGTCCTAGTTTGCTTTGAAGATGGCTGGGATGCTACTCCGCAGGTAATGGCCGGCATAATCACATGGTGTTAGGGACCTTAGGCAGCAGGATGGGGATGCTGAGAAAACTTTGATTCAAAAAAATGAATTTACATTTTCCATAAGAATTTCCGAAATGGCTGCATCTTTTTACCTTTGTTTAACAGCGTTAGAGCTCATCTCGAAAGTGAAATAGATAGGCAGTGTTTCGTCCCAAAGACTTACGCAAGTAGTTTTCCGGCGGTGTTCTCAAACTTGGGGCTTTCACGTTCCTGCTTTGCAAAGGGTGGCTGGGAAAGAAACAAGTCTTGAAAGTGCAAATAATGAGCTCTTCTTCTTCTTCTCATTAAAGCTCTTGTTTCTCTGGAGTCTTATTGCCGTCGTAGTCGTGGTTTACTTATGGTCTCTGTTGTCTTTTACTGTTTGCTGGAAAGCATATCAGTTAAGGGTCGTGAAACGAAAACCAAAGTATTCACAACGGTCGATCAAAGCGAAGGACAATTTCTAAGGGAACCAATTAGAATTCAAAGAAGCCGGCTTCAAGCGTGGGAAAACGCAATTGACGAGGTCGAGATTGATTGTAATTTTTTGCATCTGAGAGGATAAGATGAAACTCGTGATCAATCACAGCGCGGTTCAAAGAGCAGATTTATTTATTATTAATTTTTTTTCTTCACGCAGGTGTTGTCTTTAGCAGAGCTTATGCTCGATCCTCACTATCGAACCATCGATGGTTTCAAACTTTTAATTGAAAAGGAGTGGCTTTCCTTTGGACACAGGTTCACCCACCGTGGAAATCATATCGCTTCAACCCAGGGAGGATTTACTCCCATCTTTCTTCAGTTCTTGGATTGTGTGCATCAGGTATTTTACGAGATATTGGTATTACTAGGTTAGACCTTGGATATAGAGCCCATTTCGATCGAATGTCGTAAAACCACACGCAAGTAATCACTACAGCCAATCAGATGTGAGGAAATTACCGCATGTAACAAGGAAACTACTTGAAGGGCGGGAAAACGCGGGTGACCAGCTCGCGTTTGGGTTTAGTTTTGAATCTGTTTGGTTGTGAGGATGGCGTGAGTTTTCTGAACCAATCACACAGTGAAGTCGAGAAAAACAAAAGCAATCTCGGATTACTTTCAATACTCTATTTATAATTGCTGTTGTGTAAAACTTTGTCCATTGTAAGAGTCGGGAAGGAAGGAACTCAGTGGTAAGCTGCTAAAAATGAGACTTTTCTCGGCTATGTGTGTGCTTTGTTTCAGCAATATGGGATTCTAGGTTGGGCAGCTCACCCTGTTGTTGAGTGCTCTTCAGTCACTCTTTTCAGTCACTCTTCCACTGTCACCTCATTTGCATAAAAATGCCTTTTTTACCCTTTTAGATAATGCTTCAGTTTCCTTTGTCCTTTGAATTCAACGATCATTTTCTGTGTACTATCGCTTACCATCATGCCTCGATGAGGTTTCGCACTTTTCTTTTGGATTCTGAACATGAACGTTCCGAGTCTGGTTGGATGGCAGAGGAGGATCACAAACCAAGAGGGAAATCACTTTGGGATTACATGGATGTTCAAAAGACCAAGTCACCTCTCTATATCAACTTCTTGTACTCGCCAAACCAGACCAAGGTATAGAAAGACAATATCATGAATATACAGAAACAAACAACAGAATTCTCAACAAAATATGAACATCAGAGTGAAATAGCGTTTTGGGAACAATATTTTTTATTAACGAAAATGAGTCATTAAAACTCTAAATCAATGTCGCTATCTAAGCATCTAAGCAACTGCTCAGACATCCTTCCCCTAACCCGTCAACAGTCAATTGATAACAAGTTAGGGTTAATGTTGGGTTAGGGGAGTGGTCTGTGCGCAGTTGTTCAGATACTGATACTGATCCAAGATTCCACGTGTCGTGGCGACTCCACACGTTGTGGATTTCTAGCTGAGGTCAAGATTTTGACATGTCTAAGGAAGTAGAGAAAGATGTTTTCGTCTTGTCACGAGCGTGGGACAAAGAAAAAATTCTGAGTCCCCATGAGGAATCAAACCTCAGACCTTCGGATTTCGCGCTCCGATGCTCTACCACTGAGTTAACAGGCGGCCTGCATACTGCCAGGATCAGCAATGTCGATAGCGTCATGTTTGTAGATAGAAGTAAGAGAGATGGTAAGTATTGAGTTCGATAAAGAAACAGAGAAAGACGTTTTTCGTCTTGTCACCATGTCTAAGGAAGTTTCCTTGAAGATTGTTGTTACACTTGAAGCTATGGAGGTTGTTTTTTTTTTACGTGAACATCATGATGATGAAAAAGAGGCCGTTAAGAAAGCTTTGGTCATGAGGCATTGACCGAGATTCATTTTCTTTACTGGGGAATTGTCCTTTGATACACTTGAGACAATCAACTTAATCATACTGCGAATAAATTCGATTATTCTGTCTTGTTAGGGCACTTCATGATTGTGCCCTTAAAGTGAAGCCGAAGTATCTGCAACAACCGGTCAGAACAGGGAAAAGCATCACAAGGACCCAATGAGAACACTTTGTAGATATGTGTAAATGTCCTCTAGTTCGAGAAATTGCAAGGGAACAAGTCGCGGTTGGTTTTTAGTTTTGCATCTGATTGGTTGAGGTTGAGGTGGGGCAAGTTATATCGACCAATCACAGAGCGCATAGTAACAAATTGAATGGAGGTTGTTTTAAATGCACCGGTAGTTCTACACCAAAACTGAACTTAAAGATGTTACAATTTTCTTGCAGGTGTTGAGACCATTCTGTAAAGTACCCAATCTGAAAGTGTGGAAGTATTATACAACAGAGAACCTGTCCACCGGCCCAACTTATGACTTGGAGCTGATCAATGATGTGACAACCACGGTAGAAAATGAAGGAAGCCCTGATGGAAAACAGGTATGGGAAAAAAAGCTATTATAAGTTTATATGAAGCTTATAAATGAACTACAATCGAGTGATTGATCAATCAATTAATCACTTAATTACTTAATGACTGAGAGGGCTGGACAGGAAAATCATTTGGCTTGAGGTCAGGACATACGGACCGAGCGCAGCGAGTTCAATGCATCACGACCTAGAGCCAAATATTTTCCCGTCTGGCCCAATCTAAGTTAGTCAATAAGCATTTTATCACAAGGCCGTCGTTCTTTCTCTTTGATCCTTTCTTCTTTTAGCTTGTTGCTGGGCCATATGGCTCTGTGCGGCCCTGCTCACGTCATCGCGTACGGTCCTCATGAGAGGATTTTTGCTTAATGCATTTCAATAAAAGTGCGCGTTGCCGTACGGGTCATATGATAATACTAGTCTAGTAAACAGAAAATCACAAAATATGTAGTGATAAACCAAGAAGGATGGAAGAGATTAACAAAGAATGACAATGTTAGGCTGGATAAATCTCGTATGTGGCACCTGCAATAGTTCACGAATATGTAAGTTGACTGCAAATAGGTGAGAGAATTTATCAAGGAGGTAATACAACCATCGCTCTGACGAAGGGTTAACGCTCGAAACGTCAGCCTTTAAAATCTTTACGGTGGCTAATTTACGTTTTCAACTCAGTTGGTAATACCAAATTACCCTAATTATAATTTTGTTTCATTTGTGACCAGGAGACCTATGGAAGCTGTACGACTGGTTGCTATGGTGATGTCACTCAGTTTGCACTAGACGAGTGCTCGTGGCTGCTTCAAGAGCTGTACAGATTGGAGGAGGAAGCTGATCAGAAACCTAAGAAATGGGAACAACACTGGCACAAGCTGTCTTACCCTGCCATGAAGAGAAAGGTGCGTTACGCAACTTAACGTAACGTTTACTAACGAAACGTAATGTAGACTAATTCGACAAAACGTAGCGAAAGGTCCACTGGCATAACGTGAAGTTAAGGTACGCAAAAATTAGACTGAGAACAATCATTCATAGACACGAAATAAGATAACAAAACACCAGATCGCCGCGCTTACAAGATTTCAAGTTTATATACAGAAGTTGTAAATTTATTGTATTCCGAGTAACTTTTGGAATGATCAAGTTGGCTTTTTTTGTTCTTATAGGTTTTGTCCTATAATGGAAGATGGTTCAATCATCAGAGACTGAACCTTCACAAGAGAAGTACCATGGAAGTAATTCTTAAGGTATTAAAACTTCCCTAGAGATTGAAAGCTCCATACTTTTTTTCCTTTCTGCGTTTCCCAAAAGTTGCCTCGATTTGAAGAGAGCCGCAAAATATTGGTTTGACGAGATAGAAAGGCACCAAAGAGGAAATAAAAAACTAACGAGGAGTGAGAATGATTTGGGAGGGAAAATAGTGACACAAATTGGAATTGAGCTCTGGATATTAGTGATGAGGGATAGAAAAACCCAACAAAGGAAATGATAAACTATGAAGGGACAAGAGTGGATGAGAATGGGAAAGATTGACACGGAAACGGATTACAAATGATGAGCCCGAAAAGTTTATCGGTGTGCACAGAAATACTTCATGGAAAACTTTGGCTGATAGAAGTGATAGTAGTCTTATCTCATGTTTTAGGGTAAGCTCCAAGTGGAAGAACGTGGAGCTCAGGGCTTCTCACAGCCGCACAACTTTGAGACCCATCTGTTTGTTCCTCCGTCAAATTGCGATCATTGTCTACAGTTGATCATTGGTATTTTAAGCAAAGGTGAGAGTTCCGCCGCTCTTCCAGGATGTTGTCCCGTGTTCGAAGATTTCTTACCCTGTTTAGGTTAAGTTAGCTTTAACGAACCTTGTTACCAGGAGTGTGAGGACCCTAGGGGTGCTAGTGGTTCTCTATGCTGGTTCATCGTAGATAACCCCACCAGAATTTCGTTAAGTCTCTCAAACAGTTTATTGTTACCTGTTTATACCACTAAGTGGAGAGAGGTGTTGCCATGGTTAAGTGTTAATGTTGTGGCCTGATCGTCCGCGTGAGCGTAGACAACCAAAGGATTTTGACAACCGAAGTGGAAGTCATATTCAGAACGCAGTCCACTGTTATTTCAGGATTCAAACTATTTACTTGATAGTGTTGAAAGGTCATTGCCCAACAATACATAACAACACACCCCAATGACCCCAATTAGGGCTAGAACCCAGACCTCTCGATCTCGCTTCCAACGCGGTAACCACTCAGTCACAGTGTCATGGGTGTTGATAACCACCATCTCATTTTGTGTGAAACTCAAGAGTTATTTTCACATTTACAGGAATGAAGTGTACAGAATGTGGTTACAACTGCCATGAACGGTGCCAACCGCAGGTCCCTTGGCAGTGTAAGAAACGAGATCTTCTCGAGCAGCCTGGGTCTGGAATGACTAAGAGTACTATGAGCCTGCCTAGTGAGGTCAGCAGTCGCTGTCGGTTGCATTTAAACACTTGTCGTTATATACTTGTACTTAGAATTCCTATTAATGTTGTCTTTTTCATTATTGTTGGTGTTATTATTGTTATTGTTATTATTATTATTATTATTATTATTATTACTTATTATTATTATTGTTGGTGTTGTTGTTGTTCATTATTCATTCCGAGTGTTTTTACAGTGTTAACAACCCTCTGGAGTGATGAACATTTTACCTCTAGGTTATAAGGATACACCGACGTATCAGATAAGGATTGTTACCTTGATGTAACAGGAAATTCTCTGAACTAATCTAAAAGAAATGTTTACTAACTAGAAGGGAGAATATCACGCCGTTCTTGAAATTTACATTATTGACCGTTTGTTCAACCCAGACTGATGCTGCGCACCCTAAGAAGCTTCACTGTGGATACCTGTTTAAGAGAGGCCACCTTTTACGGCAGTGGAAGTCCAGATGGTTTGTTCTGGACACTCAGAGAAATCAGGTATTTTTCGTTTCCTTCATTGGTCTATTTGTCATTAATTGTTGAGAGCTATCGAATAGTAGCATGTTTTAAAGTTGCTCTAGATCTAAATTGAGTTGACTTGACTAAGCAAAATGTGATTAAATAGAGATGGTATTTGTTTTGTCACGAGCTTGGGACAAAAGAAAATTCTTGCAGTAGAGACCCCGAATGATGAGCTAGGCCACTATTTGGTTCGTCTGTACTTTGCTGAGATGAGCAATGTTGAAAGCTTCGTGTGAGTAAGAGAGATTGTAAATTTTGAGCACCAGAGTACGAAATCCCAAGTTCTGGAGTTAAATTTCCGTGGAGGATTCGGATTTTTTCAAGAAGATCAATACAAGAACAATGGCATCTTTAATCAGATAACTGTTCTATTGTCACTCTTAGCTTCGGTACTATGATGAAGAACACGACGACCATTTACAAGGCTTTGTCGACCTCGGGGAAATGATAGCAGTGCATTGTCTTACCAACCTACCTCCAGGTAAGAGGGGATGTATTATTAACCGTTTCATACACAGTCGCCTTCTTTTTACTGAACAGCAGAACCAAAGCCTTAACCTACAATACTTTACTCGCACTTAGGTTCCTTTTTGCGCTTAGCATCGAATTCGCGTTTTCGCCCGTTTGAAACTGGCTACAAGGGTTTCTGCGCCTGAAACTGGCCGGAATAAGGTTTTTCCCACGCTTAACACATGGTTTACGTTTTCGTGCGTGTGACACTGGCTACAGACAAGGCTACGTAGGCTCGTCACGCTCGACTATTTAAACCGGTTCCACGTTCTCGCTCTTTAGTTGGGGTTAAAAATCTCTCCCACTTGAGTCCAATCACAATTCTTCCAGTCCCCTATACAAGGTAGACGCGCTTATCACGATTTTGCCGTCTTATTAAGTCCAGGGAGCCTGTTTCACTCTCAGAAGTGTTTATTAGCATGTGCCAAACGTTTTTCCGCGTGCGTTTCAGAGCTGTGTGTGTTCCTAATCTCAGAAAATTAAACAAGTTTCTTTTCTTTAGGCGAGCTTTGTTTTATTCTTTTTTATTATATTTCTGACTAATAGGTCTTTTGCGTTTGCGCTATTGACAGTGGTTTCTTTTTGGGTTACTCAATAATTATTCTGAATGTCGTGACACTCAAACGGGAAAACTGGTATATTTTTGAGCTGGACACTAACTCCTTATGTTAATGTTTGTCCATTTGTTTTAGGTGCACCTAAAGGTTCGATAAAAGGAGCCTTTTTTGATGTGAGTTGACAGTTTAAATTACATATTGACTAAAGATATGAACATGTGTAAGATTCAGTAAAGTAAGTAGTGAAGGGAAATTTGTTATTGCTAGGATATAGTTACAGTTACGTTGTTTAGGTTCAAGATTCTTTCTCTTGACAATAGTCATAAAGTAATGGGAAAAGTTTGCTATGAGAAAGAGAAAAATTTGTTCACGGTCTGGGAGTTGCACCTCAGTGCAAGGCATTGATTTTCTGTCCAGGAGAAGAGGAGGGAAGGGCAGCTTTTGTGTCTTGTTGGTTGTACGTTCTAGAAAGATTTAAGCTTCATTTATTGAAAACACGACCGGCGAAGTGTGCCACTGTCTTCGCTTTCCTCTCTTGAAACCTTAAAAAGATCCAACAGAAAAACTATCAGAATCTTCCAATTTTAAAACAGATGCAAATAGGGTGACATCATTATACACAGCGAATTTACAGTAGGCAGTCGTTTGCTGTTCGCCCCAACCTGACTCGGATGATAATCTCAAACTTACAGAATTTATCTTGATTTTGTCACAGTTGCGGACGACGAAGAGAGTGTACAACTTGATGTGTAACTCCTCTGAAGAAGCGAAGGTTTGGGTAGAAAAGCTTCAGAGCATGAATGTGTGAAGATCTTTCTGTTCTCGACGCTGTGCAAACGGTTTCTTCATTTCATCTTCGGAGGAGGAATCTGTTTATCAATATGGCATCGATGAATTGCCAATTGTGTACTTAGAATCTTGAATAATGACTGGAGAAGCCTAGAGAGAGTGAACCACGAAACTTGGGCAAAAGTTTTTTGAAATAATCGTGGCTTTGCGTAGTTGGAATTTTTAAAGGTCAGATGCCCTCCTCTCTTTAACGAGAGATACCGAGACTTTTAACCGTTGACGTAGCCATACTGATTGATCGTGGTAACTAAGCTACAACCACTCAGGTATCACTTAGTGATGTCATTCGCATGGAATTTGCGGTGGAGGCTGTTTTTCTAAACAAGCGAACTGGAGAAGCAACGACGCCCGTTTTAATTTTTACCCCATTTGTTGTACTTTATACATTCGTGAAAAACGAAATTAATTTTCAGTCGTCTGCATCTTTCTTAATTTATGGCCATTCGCCGTAGTTTCCTTAGTTTTAAGCATTTGTAGCGTTTATTTTGTGTTCACGCTCGCTGTGATCACAATTTACACAGAATCAATGTCAGTATTTGAGCAACTGCGCCCCTACCCCTACCCCTCCCCTAACCTATCATTAACCTTAACTCGGTAACAGACTGTTGATGTGTTTGGAGGGAGGGGTAGGTGCGCTGTTGCTTAGATACTGACTTTGATCCGAAATTGTTTTATCCAGATTACTCTGAAGATGTACAGTTTTGTTTCTAATTATTACCAGTGTTTTACGTAACTGCTGTGAATGGCGTTTTCTTTTTAATTTTGAGAGGGACATACATGTGTCTGGACGATGTTAGATCCACTATTGAAATGTCGTTTTTAAATAAGCTATCCTGAAAGAAAATGGAATGCAAATTGGAGACAGTTGATGGCTGGAGAACCTGCGTATTTTCCGCAGGTCTAAAAGAGAATTTTTAGATATGAAGCTTTGTAGAATGTGAAGTATATAATTAATTTTTAGTACTGTAAAATACTTAACCCTTTAACTCCAAAGATCAGATTGTTGATTCTCCCCTCTAGCTGCGACACATTTATTTGTAAATTAGTTGCGAGAATTTGCTGTGAGATCAAGATTACAACTACTTGTTAAGTTTGGGTATTCTCAGAACCTGTTTGCTGGATGATGTATGGACATTTTAGGGAGAAGTTATATATCACTTCAGGGAGTTGAAGGGTTTTACAATTATGATAGTGAAGTTCAGTATTTATAATAGTGCGTATCACTTAAAATTAGGCGGATGCAAATTTTGCTATAAGTTTTTTTTTTAAATTTTTTAGCTATATGGTTGCATGTTTTGCGAAGACTGAGGACAAACTCGTTAAGCGGAAATAAGAGTCTGCTCTTTAGGTCTGTGGATAGAACTAAAGGACTCTGAGTAATTCTTTTGAACATTGGGATGAAGTTGAAAAATTTCATGCATTCTATGTATGAATGGAACTTTGTGACAAGGAAGCGACTACTAGGCCGTTTTGCGTGTAAATTGTTTCCAAAATGTCGAATTTCGCCGTCTGTTTTCGCGTTTGGTCCCACGAAAACCTCATTTTTCATCTTAACGTAGTAATATAATTTACTAAAAAGCTTAAATTTTATTTAAGTATTGATTAGAAACTTAAGTCTGCCATTACCAGCGTCATTCAATGACATGCAATCTGTGGAATTGTGGCACGGATTGCGGGTCTAGCTGCTGTCAATCATTCTTAGGAAACAAGAAGGGTATTTTAAGGGTTCCATAAAAAGCCGCCTCGCGGTTTTTGTTACTTTGTAAGTTCCACATGTGCCTTCCTTGTCAATCTTTGTCATCCATGTATTTTCTTGCCTAAATATTGCTTTGTTCGTTTCGCAGTGTTACTTTACTAATACTTTGTAGGTTGAATTAATTTGAAGGAAGCGTAATAACCTCGTTTCCAGGGTCCTCTCTCTTCCTCCTGTAACATATTGTGCCTTAATTGTGTCTTGTAAATTTCTAGCTATTATGGTAATGATTGACAGTAGTATAAGAACATTGTGGATTTGATCCCAATCAATAACGTTTCTAATCAGAAATAAAGCGTTTTCTTTTGAACTGTTAAGATTATGTGTGGAGTCCTATACCGCACGCCCTTTACGTTCATGAAATTTTATAGGATAATCTTATCAATTCTAGCAAGTGGAGAACTTTTTAGATTACATTTCTCTTTGCACTAGGACGATATTAAACTGTGCGAGCAGCTTTTGATTGCATTGCTGTAGTTGATGGATGTTCCGTGTTAGAAGAATAGTAAATTAAATTATTTTTATTTCTGGGAGTAATGTCTTCTGTGAACTACCAAATCATTACTTTGCATTAGTTATAAGAAAGCCCGTAACAGCGTCGAGTTGTGATGTTTTGCTAAGTTAAGGACAGCCTCCGTTGCAGCCGATGTTTGGTCTTTTTCCGTAACACACTGTGTACCTCTCCAACTTGAAAGGTCTTCATTTGTCTTTTTACAATACTTCCATTTTTAAGTATCGGCTTAATTAGATGGTTTGACATGAGACCTTTTCCAAGGAAGCATTATAAGATTTAACCCTTTGCAGCTTTACATTAGCATTTATGCTTTCCACTATTCTCTTTACAATTCCTATGGTCCGGACAAAGATAAAGTTTGACAATCACGAGCTTCTTAGATTTGTGATCATTTCCTTTATCGTTATGATCTGAACTTTTGATTTAAAGGAATCACTGAGAAATTAGAAACCAAACACTCTTAGGGATAGAGAGTTACAGAAAAGGTATACCAGAGGGTTTCCTCTGCTTAGTTAAAAGCATTTGGTACTCCTTCGCGATCATTGGTCGAGAGCTACTGTCAATTTAACCTTTTTAACCCAAAGAGTGATTAGCATCTAATTTCTCCCTAAAATATCACCCCTGAATCACACTTTAAGGTCTTGAGAATAAAGGAACTGATCACCAATGAAAGCTTTTGATCGGCAAACAAATTCTCCTTGTCAGCACCCCAGGAAATGTATAAAGAACAGTATGAAGAATATGCATACTGATGTTAGGTTGTAAAGGGCTAACAAATGGAGTCCACATTGCTGTGCTTTCGTTTAGCAATAGATCACAGATGACGTCACAATGTGGTAAGAACAGAAAACGGCATACGAGGCGCAACCTTAGTGTATCACTGATTTTCTTACTACATTCTGTAACATATTTAACGAATAGATTCCAAGTTTCCGTGCGTCTGTTCAGTAATAGATCACAGATGACGTCAAAATGTGGTAGGAACAAAAAAGTGGCACACGAGGCGCAGCCGAGTGTGTCACTGATGTTCTTACTACATTTTGACGTCCTCTGTGATCTATAATAAAGAATTAAAAAGTTTTAATGATGACGTCATCTATAAGTCTGTCCTCCAATAGATCATAAGTGAGAACCAATCAAAACGCGTGCATAACTGAGCTTATTATATAATGCTATATAGATCTCGGCAGCATGTAATCTATTTGTTTTATATGATTAAAAGAAGAAAAACGTTATCAATGATGACGTCGTTTATGCGCCCGAGCTTCAAAAGATCAGAAGAAAGAACCAATCAAAACGCCTGTATAATTCAGCCTATAATTTTAAGGACTGTAGATAATGAGAAATTCCTCCATGTGAACTGCCCTCAAATATGCTACATATTGCTGTAAACGGGTCACACTAACCCAGGGATGGTGGACGAGACCGAGGATGAACAGCTGGGCACGGAAACTGTTATGGAGTGAATGGTAATTAAAAATGAGAAGGAAAAACTGGGAACGGGAGTTCAAAGGATAAGAAACTTGGACTAGCGAAAAACTGCGTTTTTCATGAAAACAATAGTCCATTTTGCAGTTGCGTGGTTGGTTGCCAAGCCTTTTAATAGGAGTGAGGCTAAGGGTGACCTTGTTATGATACAAATCTTGCTGCTTCTCAAATGCAAATTGTCTTGTTATTATGCTAACTAGATACTGGTCTCTATCACAACAAGGTCACCTTCAGCCTCACTCCAAATCAAAGGCTTGGCAACTAAGTACCGTAAAAATTTGGAACCCGAAACGATTATACAAACTGAGCCCTCAGACGAATGAGACAGCTACTCTTCCGATATTTCATTCTCACGCATTTGAGAGCGTACAACCCCATTTCCTCCTCATTCCACTTTATCATGATTCTAGACTCACTGCAGTAGTTACATGGTAACTGTGATTATAACATTTTCAATAAAAATGTCCATCTTTCTGAAACATATCACACATAATTTACTTCCAGGATAAGCCTGACGTAAATTCATTAAAGACCACACGAAATATCTCTAAAACTTACCAGATGAATATTCTTCTGACTGCATTAAAGTGCAACTTGGTTTCCATTAGGTCAAATTTCCATTTCTTTTTCTCGTGTTGTTGCAAGATTCAAAGAAGTGACGACGACTTGGAATTTGGCAATTTGCTTTGAAAAATATTTACAGTGAACAATGACTTTAGATATATGAAATTCATATATTTGCACTGCGGTAAAGAAACGAATTTCAGAGATCCTCGAAGCTAAGAACACTACTGAACTAGTGGTTGAAAATAGGACCTGAAAAAAGATAAAAAAATTCAGGCCCGTAAGGGATGTGTTCTTAGCTGCGAGGATCTCTTAAATTCATATTTACAGTGCTTTACCAGATATATCACTAGTGAGCTAAGAAGAGAAGACAAAATTAATTTTTGAAAATCAATGTGTAAATTCTTTTTTGACAAGCTTTTGCTTTGTCTTAAGGAAGGAAGGGTTGGGAATGCAATCTGTTCATCAGAAATTTTTCTGCCCTCACAATGATTTAACATCAGATTGTAAACCCTTAAAAATCATTGAATTTACTTACCTACATCAGCTGTGGATGACCTAGATTTTGATAGTGCTGTAGAATGTTTTTTTGAATGATCAATCATTCTTCATCTTCAAATATTGATTGAAGCTATGTTTTGACTTCTACAGTCCAGTTAGTGATTCTAATTTCAGTCTGCTGTTGCAACACCCTTCAGCTGATGAGCTTGTCTATTCTCATTACCTGTTTGCTGGACACTGAATTGATGTTTTAAGGAGAAGTTACACATTGATAACTTCTAAGATGAAGCATACAGCCTTCTTAGCTCACGACCACACCTCAGCTCCACATGTGTGACAACAACAGTTTTAATCACAAAAAAATATTTTATCTACGATGAAAATGACCTGCTAAACATTATTGTAACCAATTTTTCATTTTAATGCAGCACATTCAATACTATGTACATAAACATCTTAAATAAATTTCTATAGCCTTTCTCTTCACCCTTGTAAACGTTAGTAAATATTATTCCTGTGGCCAGATTAAATATCTATTGAAGAATTTAATAAAAATCCCTCAATAACAATTCTGTACAATAATTTCTGATAACTATGGAATAATTTTCTTAGTTGAGGATATTTTTAGAACTCTACCTTAGCCACCAAAGGACAATAACTATTGATAATAATCTCTTTCATAATTTCACCGTCCCAACTTTAACAAGGACCCTTTCACTAAAACTTTAAAATAAAATATTTTTTGATGCCAAATTTTTAGCAGGCAAAGTATTAACTTCTTCTGTTGTCAGGGAGCTAAATTAGTACAATTGAGCATAGCAGGTCATCATAACATACTTAACCCTTTAAATCCCATGAGTGACCAAGACAGAATTTCTCCTTATCATATCTATACAACATCAACCAGATAAGTGATGAGAATAGAGAAAAAGATAAATTTGGGGATAATTAATTGATCCAATACTAAATTTTCTTAACTAACATTATAAGAGTTGTATGGTTGACAGTAAGGAGAATTACAAATTTGATCTGGGAGTTATAGGGTTAAGATGATGAGATCCTTTTTCCCTTTCAAAGATCAAAAATTAAGAGTGTGAATTTGTTTCTGGTCAAAATCTCAACAAGATCAAATTATGGCTAACATGCAAAGGGGTGTTACAAACGCCACTTTGTGAAGTCTTTCAAGGAAGTGTTTATGGTAGACCACAGAATGCAGAAGTAGTCATCTGTGAGCACTGGGAAGGAAGTGTTTTCTTGGCTGAAGTTGAAGCTGCACACAGAGGTGATAAACATGTCCCTAGGCCATAACATTGCGATTACAGCCATGATAATGGTGTTGATAATGGCAACACAAATAATGACCTCAATGATGACAGTGGGGATGAGGTCAGTGATAATACTATAGGGTTACAAGCTCGTCTCTTGTTCATCTTCATTCTCACTCTTGCCATTTTAGAAGCAATCAAGAAACCTGACTTCTGACTCAGTTCCATCCAAACCATAAAAAATATTGTGAGGTCTTCCAGAAAATGTTTGGAGAAAATCCCTCTCATGGATCATGGTTTGACTATTACTGTAGTAATCAGTTGTTCAACTAAAACTGCAGTTTTCCAAGCATTAGGTGAATCAAGGCAACTTCATAAATTAAAGAGATGAAGAGTCAAATAAAAGAACTAAGAACAAGGTGAGTTACATCTCAATGAAAAATTCCTTGCTGCAAAAAATTTGTTATTTGTCCCTTGGCCTGCAAGGGACATGTCTAATATTTGTACGCCTCTTCACTATACCCTTCTATAAACTGAGCTTGTTCAAAACATAACATGGAACAGTCCCTTCACAAACTGGTATGAACCACATGAAAAGCAGGATGGCAGCTGATACTATTTCCACAGAACTGCAAACAGATATAAACTGACTGGTCAGAAGTTCATAAATTTGGAACCTTCCTGTGTTGACAAGCTCTGAACTGTTTGTTGTACTCCATGCTTTTGCAAATATTTTTTCCAGTGGCATGTTGTGAGACATCATTATTTGAGGCAACGAATTGTTCATGTCAGCCTTACACAAGCTAACAGCTGAGGACAAATTCTTGATGAAAACTTCACAGTGGTTCAGTTACTGCTGATCCACCCATTGAAATAATAATAAAAAAACACCTTAATCCACATCTTAAAATTTTTTTTTTATGAAAAGTGATGTGTGTTAGTCACTCCTCTCAGCGCACACTTTGATGGATGATAGCCATAACTGATCTGTACAATTCACCTAATCATTATATCTTCCATGACCAGCATGTCGGAGGAATTCCAAAAAAAGTATGTGTAATCATTGCATTTGTCATGGATTATTCATCAAAGATTGCTTCAAGTGCTATGTCGCGGGTGTCGTCATCACTCCCAGTACGTGTTGTCCAAAAATGATAAAGAGCATTGTATATAAGCTCATACTGCGATTCATTCTCCACCATACCACCCCTGAGGATTTGTAAAAAAAGGTTAAGTTGCAGTGCATTTTTGTAACTACTACAGTACTATGAGTATCACAACATGCAATGTTATTAAAAAACATCTGAAAAAATCCTTAAGCAGGGCTGTAAAAAGACCTACAGCCATGCAAGATAAGAGCTGGAAGAAGAAAGGAAGAAAAAAAAGGGAAAAGACAGAAAATATACCAGTAGATAAAATGCTCATTGACAAAGTTAGTTCTGGTTGGATGGGAAAATATTTAGCTCTCAGTCATGAAGCACAGACCTAGCTATACTGGGTCTGTACGTCATAACCTCAAACCAAATAATTTTTTTGTCAGGCCCCTTCTCTCAGTCAATAAATAAATTTATGAATTAACATTCTTTTATGAAGGGGCTGTCAATTTTCAATTAAATGAGCCTAAACCAAAGTTATCAGTACACCCAGTCAGAGCAAGGGGTCAAGGGTCAAAGCTTTCAGATATGAAATAAGATTTCATTATAACCTTGGGTTAACTCAACCCACATTAGAACAAACAGGCCTTGATGAGGAAAGGCCTAACTTGAAACAATTTAATCCTTTAATGCCCAATATCTCATCAGTAATTCTCCTTACTGTTTGCTATACAATCCTTATGATGCTAGTTCTGAGAATTTGGTACTGGATCAACCAGGAAATCCTCAAACTTATATTTTATTTCTCTTTATTCTCATCACCTGTATGATTGATATTGCATTGATATTGTAAGGAGAAATTCTGTCTTGGTCACTTATGGGAGTTCAAGGGTTAAAACTTTCATTCCCAGGGAACACCAAAATTGCAATTCTCAATAAAAAAAAATCAACTCATTTTCAAGCAAAAAGGTAAAGTGAAGTACATTACCAAAAAAATATCATAAACTATTTGAATAAACACCAAATTTTCTAATCTCAAATTATAAGAAATGTATAACAAACAGTTTGAAGGATCAATATTAAAATCTTGGAAGTCAGAGGGTTTGAGAGTTTGGATACAACTCACCTGTCTATTCTCATAAGGCTCACTATCTTTAGAATGTCTACAAGACCTTCTTTCTAATGGTGGAAAAGAAAACGTATACATCAGCTTGGAATGAAGATAGGCAGTTTAAGATTGCATGTGGTTACTGATAAAGCAAAATTTTAAGGCATTGAAAATAACTAGAGGTTGTATAATGATGCTAGAGAATAGGCAATTTAAGACTGCCTGTCACTACTGATATAGCAAAATTTTGTGGCATTGAAAATAAAAAGAGGACCTATTATGACCCAAGAAGGTAGTGCTCCAGAGGATTTGTCTCACATGCAAAACAGAAAACTTGCTGCATCCTACATACTTATGAATAATGTTTCTGGAAGTTCTTAATTTTTGTAATCACACCAATTTCTCTTGATTTCACTCATTCAAGTTTTCTCTGAACAATACACACCTTGATCTGTTCAATTCCTATACTAGCTGCAATAAAGCATCCTGTTCTTCCAACTCCAGCACTGAGAGAAAAGCAAACAAAAGTTAAGGGGTAAATGTCACATTACATCTCATTGAAAATTGTTGAGGATAGCTACAACCAAAATAACTTTAGCCAGAGAATTTCTCATTAAAAAACTAGATTTAAGAAACCTTTATAAACTAAATTAAAAGGTGGGGTTTCAATCCAGATTTAAGCTCATGATTACAGTTATCCTGATACAGTGTTTCACTTTGTAAGTTACAAAGCCATGCAAACAACAGGAAAAAGGTCAAATGTCCAGAAGGAATTAATTTGGAAGCCCTTTAAGCCTAAAATTTTCATTAGGCTGCTTTTTTATTACATTCACTTAAAATAATGTGTAACAATTTTTTTTGATATTCAGATCTTTTTCTGTCATTCATAGCCTTCAGACTTAAAAGTATCTGGTATCCCAAAAACTAAGAGCATGATTCCCTTTGTCTTGCTACAATTTTCTATATTTTTCATTTTATTTACTTCAAGGTGCATATTATTATTAAATGTTTTTGAAGGAAATTTACTAGCTAGACATGCCGTTAGTGACCTTGATAACCAACCTGCAATGAACAACAACAGGCCCTTCTTTGACATCCTCTCTCTCCTGAGCAATATGCACTTCCTCTACTAATCTTAAAAATTGTCTTGGTGAGTCAGGGACACCATGATCAGGCCATGCTGTGTACCAGTAGTGGTAAACTCTCCGAGGAGCTTCCAATGACTGAAACATTCAACAAAAGAACATGACAAATAAATATATGAGGAAAAGAATTACCTCAAATGAAGTAAAAATTTATGGTATCAGCACAAAATTTCCACAGCTCAATCTATCCATTACCCATAAATCAATGTTGTCTGATTAACACTGTGCTCTACATTGTGTTGTTAACCCTCTCACTATCAAAGATCTCATTAGCAATTCTCCTTAAGGTCTGCCATACAATTCTCATGATATTAGTTTGAAGAATGTGGTACTGGATCAACTTTTAATCCCCTAATTGATCTCTTCCTTTATTCTCATTAATTATCTACTTGATATTGGATGGATATTGTAAGGAGAAACTCTGTCTCAGTCACCCATGGGAGTTTAAGGGTTAAGCTACATAAATATCTTTCTTTTTTCACTAAATATACCACAGGACTGAATCAATAAATCCCCCTTCTGCCTTCCATATATGTTCTTGTAAAGTATATTAGACAAAAGAATTTGGTGTTACAACAAGATAGCACCCTACATGTGATAATCTTAACTGTTCTCCTCACTTGATCACAAGAAAACATGCTAAAAATGTGAGGAGAACCTAAATTGTAGTCATTTCTTAAAGAAAAAGTGTCAATTGACTTTACTAGAAAAATCACCTGTGAATGACTGATGTAAAATGAAGTGATCTGATACCCATCTCGTCCAATTACAGAGTCAAAAGTGACAACAATGTCTCCATACTTCTCTTGCGTTCGGAATGTTGGATCAGGCCAGTATTGTTCACATTTTGTCTAACAAAGTAAAGTGTTTACTTGAATACAAGAAACCTGAACCAAGAGAGTGTGAACCAAGAGCAGATGAGGAAGCAAAAAGAGGGGTGAGGGAAATGGTGTAGTTTATTTGTAAATTATTATCATGCAGGGTTGTCAAAAAGATATTTTGAGTAATCTGACAGCGGTACAAAGTAGTCAGTGCAATGTTATTCCTCTAAGCTGAAAATTGAAAAGCCATTGCATTTTTCAGAGTAGACAGCAAAATACACCAGTTGCCGGTTTATTTTGACAACCTAGACCATGATTTATCATGATGCCATAAGTAAGAGGTGAATTTTGGGGACTTGGGTAAACCCCTCATATTAAAACAGCTAAAAAGAATGGTTAAAAAGCAACATATTAAGATTTATCAAAACAGATTTCATTTTGAATATAAGCATTTACCTAAATAATATAAGCTTTCTAATAACATGATCCCTGTAAATATAATAAAACAATATGCTTGGTAATTCATGCTATCCAAATCATACCTCATTTCTTTCTTTAAGTTTTGTTATCATAACAATGATTGGACATTGATGATGCCATATCATTCTCCAAAAATCTTTTACTGTAACTGACAATGGACCTAGATGAAGAAACATTAATGATATCCTTCAAAGTGGTACACAAGAAAGGTTACTTACAAATTATTACACCATTTAAGTGTTTGTGGATGAGCTATCACAGAGACTTAAAATCTTAACACAGAGTTAGCTTGGTGAGGTTCTCAGACCCTCCAAGCATCTTTGCTGCTGGAGCTCAATCTGGCATAACCCTTTACACCCCAATATCATTATTCATATTCTTGATACTGTTCCACATACATTTCCTTAGGGGGCTAACAAGGAGAAATTGTTTAACAATCAAGAGTTTCTAAAGTTAGTAATCATATCCTTTATCTCTTGCCCTTCTTCCTCCTCATAGTTGGAGAGCTCATTAATTCATACACAACCCAATCTCATCAAGCAGTTATTGTAGTCAGTGAAAAGTTAGATTTGATAACAGAACTTGACAAAATAATTACCTTGGGTGGCTATGTAAGCTTGCTTTCGACCCTCGTAACCCTGAATATGAATTAAAAAAAAAAGTGAAATAAGCACTAACTAACATCTATCATGAGTGTTAAGACATAATAATGTGAGATTCAATAAAATGTGCTAAAACAGCGATTCCACTTTTAAATTTACCTTCAAAAAATTTGCATTAATGTAAAGAGATAAAGCATCTCCTGGTATTTCAGGTAGATTCACTCTACTTCTACTATCTGAAAATGAACAGAATACAGTTTGCATTAACACTAATTGTCTCTTGTTGTAAGAAAGTACAAGTTAAATGTCTTGATAAGCTGAGTTAAAAACATTTATCAGCTGTAAACAAAAGAGAAAGGATCCCTTCTGGAAATGAGATGTGATGCAATAAGTTACACCCTGTTGCAGGGCTTCCTCTTTCATTGATCTGAAAACCTCAGTCTGCAATTTTTGGTTTTTTATTAAGTAAATACCACAATGTTTGACTGAAAGGGGCAGAAAATATAAAGGCTCAGAAAATATCCTCCACTATTTGCCAACACTTCAGTGGATGATACATCTGATATATCACAGTTGCCTTAAACAAGGACAGAACTAAATCCTAATGGCCAGATATTTTGACAAAGTCTAACTAATGATATCTAATATCCTCCACTGTTTACCTTCGCTTCAGTGGATAATTCTTCCAATATATCACAATTGCCTCAAACAAGGAGAGAGCTAAATCCTAATGGCCACATGTTTTGATGAAGTCTAACTAGGACTACAGTCACAAGCAACCAATGGATCTCAATACATTTTAAGGCTGGGTTGTTTCAGATGAGTAAATACATTGTTATATCAATGATGTCAGCCTTTTTCGCATTGATTGCAAAAATCAACATTTGGATAACATGTTTGGCTTTCTTGGTAATGGCTGAGACTGCTCTTTTGCTGAACTACAAACTCACAAATGACTTGTTCACAACACTAATAACACAAACAAACCAAAGAGAATGACCTAACATTAACGATGGATTGACCAATCAGTTTATATGAACTGGATATGGTACACTTAACTGAAAACAACTACTCACTGACTCTGATGATGTTGTCCGCTCAGGTTATTGAAATGTAAGTCAACAGTACAGACTAAAGTCCATTTCAGGACTACTCTCACCTAGACAACTAGACTACATGATCATACACATTTAAATAACCTGCCTAAAGGCCTGTGGCTTACTTGGTAAAACAAATGGGTATCTGTTTCTGTAACTGGAACCAGGAATCCTCTCTTCTGGAGGAGGATTATTCATTGGCATTTCCTACATGTAGATAAATAGAGAAAGTTGAGAGTTATTGGTTCAAAATAACAAATTGAATGAAATTTCACTCAACATGTGCCCTCAATGGTGGGACATAGCACCATGACAGTTTAAGTTTTGGCCCCAGTTGTTCAAGTAGTGGATAACACTATCCACCTGATAAATCTCTATCTGGTGGATAGTGCAATAGGTTTTGTTAATGTTTATCCACTGGATAGCGAATTTTCTGTTGGACAGCATCATCTGCCCTTTGAATAACTGGGCCCCAAGGTAAAAATCCTTGTGAGGAACTCAAAATATTTCTTTGTACCACCCCTATGACCCCTATCATTTTAGGTAATTCACTGGTTCTCTGACTCACCCAAAATTCGGCATAAAGTTTCTTGGGTTCATTTACACAGTTTTCCAATTCATTGCAAGTTAGAGACCTGGATTTAGAAGCTAGTTTTTCTTCTGTGGGACTGCAAATAGAAAAATTACACACAATGTGACATTCAATTCAAAATATGCAAATATTTCATAGAATTTTGTTTAATTTACTAGCATATTTATTATGTTGAAATATCAATTAAAACTTTTAAGCAGTGAGAGTGATAAGACAACCCAGAGAATAGCTCCTTCCCTTGGAAAGTACAAGAAACATCCCATTAGGCTCTCCAGTCTAATATCTTCACACTGGACTTTTGGAGTCTCACTAAAAGGTTCCACTACATAAAATGTATACTACCTTTTCAATTCTCACCTCAGTGATAAGAGATGTGTAGAAATGGTCTCTGTAAGATGTGTTAATTTGTAAAAAGCTTTAAAATACCCAACCATAGCAAAGCACCCTTACAAAAATTTTGACAAAAGAAAGTCTTATTTTCAGTTTAATTTGATGTAAATCATATTACAATTTGACACTGTTACCTTTCTAATATACTTGGAGCAGAAGAGCTGGGTCCTAATTCAGTTGATGATGATCTGTTGAGATCTAAGACCAGAGAAGCTTTGGAGCCACGTCTAAAATCAAAACACAAACATCATTTAGCCAAAAATAAGTTTCTGAAGATATGAGAGTACAAGAAAGTTAAGAAGCTGTAAAATGTACCTCACCTGTCTGATAAGGATAACTGAGACCCTTTCCATTTTCTTGCCTTGGGGGGTAAACCTGTTATTGTATACACCCTTCCTGCATCAGGCTGTATCATGCTTGCTGACATGTTGTTTGCAGGGTCAACAGCAGGATAGAGAAGCTTCTCTGGATCAAGCTGTTGTGTACGATGTTCTTCTTCAGCCTTGGCTTCTAGATGACGTCGGCAAAACAGCTACAAGTAAGAGAAATTTATCATAGTTATCCATCT
This sequence comes from Pocillopora verrucosa, assembly GCF_036669915.1. Classification (NCBI taxonomy): domain Eukaryota; kingdom Metazoa; phylum Cnidaria; class Anthozoa; order Scleractinia; family Pocilloporidae; genus Pocillopora; species Pocillopora verrucosa. The sequence goes on along the minus strand of NC_089319.1, from coordinate 10,238,247 downwards.
AGCGTTCCATTTTGCTTAAAAAACCTTAGCCTTAAGTTAGTTTTTTTTTACATAAGATTACTATTTTTCATCAATGATTATTGCAGTTGCTGGTTTACCCTTAAGCTCAAAGGAATCTTTTGTCTTTAAATTATCTTCTAAATTAAATATATTCCTATAAAACATCTAACAGACACATATAAATGAAAATTAAGAAAAATATTAAATGAGGAGACATGGTTTGGATATGACCCCAACTTTTCAGACCTAGCAAATGGAGAAATAACTTAAAACCAGTGGGGAAAATTAGATTATCTGCAATTTAGGGAATTACATGTAGACAGTTGGGAGAAATGTGTCACTACTCGACTTATAATTAGGTGATCTTTCTATTCTGATGTACAGGAAATTAGGAATGCTGTGACTTACCAGGCAAACAATAGCCAGAAATATAAGAATAACTGTCACACCAGCCACAACTGCCACAGGAAACCACATTTCCTGATAAACAGCAAGGTCTATTTCAGGGGTTTCCTGGGTAAAAGAAATGTTTTGAACAAAATGTGATAAGTCAGACAACAACAAACCTTAATTCCAAAGATAATGTAGGAAAGAGAATAAAACACAGATGGTGAGCAAATGGTCCAGAGAAAGAAACTGTTGTTGCAACTCACTTGTCCCTTTGAACAAATGCATCATTTCTTCTGCGTTTCATTTAATTATTTAAGCAATGATATTTCATGTAAGCTACATGTATAAGGATATTTGAGTGATCTTTGGTTAAAATCAGTTCGAGTGTGACTGTACAATTATTGTTTGTCATTTTGTTTGGCCCTCTTGTGTTTCTCCGAGCTATCAAAGACAATACAATCTGAATCAGGCTTGCATTTTTTAAAAAAGTTTCTTGCCCTGAATATAATGCACAAAACAAGACACACATTCATGCGTACTTCCTTTAACTTTTTACCTCCAGAAGTGACAATGTCATTACATTTCTAAGTAGAAGGGTTTATAAAATAAGATGAAAGGAAGATATCAACCGTGGAATATTGATTTGATTTTACACTGTCAGAGCTAAACTTATAGAAAATGTATTTTAATAAAGCTTTGAAAACTGATACAGTCAAACCTGTATTTGACTGCTAAATACAGGTTCCACAGAATAGGGGTAATACAAAAAGTGATAAAGAACTTGTTCAAAGATATTCCTAACATTGATTTCCAGAGAGAAACATAGATTAAATTTTACTTGAAAGATCATTCCTAGTTTTATTTTAGTGGTTTCACTTTATGTGACCATTCAATACAGGTGGAAGACATCATGAACTAGCCATTGGAACTCACTCAAAGGTTAACATGTCTGATTAATAGAGGTGACCACTAATAAGGTGGTACTGAAGGCTACATTCTGTGAAGTGTCTCAAATTGTTGATAAAATATTTAAGATTTGTTGGAATGACTTAAAATTTTCACATGTGATATATGATTCTACACATAAATTGAGAACAAAAAATTTAATTTTGCTCAGTGCCATGGAATTTGTGGAATTTCATGGAATTAAGGAGTGTGTTCAAAATGCCATTTTTGGAGAAAAGCTTCTCTAAATCCATGCCAATTTAATACGACTCAAAATGGTTTAGCACAGGCACAAAGATGAAGGTAATAATGATTCTTATGGTACTCTACTAAATAATATTCAATTTTTACAGTTTAATCTTTAAAACACTAAAAATTTAAGGTTGCGATCCTATACCCTCTCATTTGGACAATTTTTGGCAGACCATGGAAGACAGCACTGTAAATTTTCCTTGTTTGTATATACTTTAAGTTTGCCCAGTTTTAGTTCAAAAAGTATCAATCATCCCCAAGATAATGCTGTTGCAGTTGCATGACACAATGTAGCTGCACTAACTAATTTGCAAAAAGCAGGGATATCTCTGGAAGAATTTGTCAGAGAACCCCTTTTTACTTTCCTTTGTTCAATTGCCATCTTCTGTAAGCCAGTGATACATGGCTGCAGCAATAAAATGCAAAATAGTGCACTATAGGTGGTCATAATCACCATATTTGTCTTGTTATTATTCCCGCAAAACCAATCAGTAACTGAGACTATAAACATTTGCACCATTTGTAGTAATGAAACCTATCCTGTGGTGTTGAGACAATCTTAGCACTCATCCTGTTCACTAGCGAGAGATAGAAAAGCAACACAAAAGTAGAGGTCCCAGAGAATGTTCTAAGCTTCTTCTTGACTTAAAGAAATTGACATCACTTGGTTGGGAAGTGAAAAGAGGGAAAAGGCTTCATCAAGAAGCACAAAAATACAATGTGGTGTGGGCATTTCTGAGTCACAACTTTCAATCTAATGTTACATGACAAAATAAAATATGTGGTCATTCGCTTCCTTATGGTTGCAACATGTCACTAATATTAGAAATATCATTAAAAATTTCAAGATTGAGGAATAACAATAACATATTTATAATTTTGTTGCTTGGAAAATATAAGTAGTAATCTACAGTAGAGATGTTTCCCAAGTTCCATCTATAGTAAAAAAAACCACTACATATTTTATTATTGAATGGTTACCAATGAAATGGATGTGTCAAAAATGTCATCTAAAGGAAATACTGCGTGAACTGCAAACACCATAATATCTGAGAATATAAACCATCCCAAAAAGGTCAAGGTAGCCTTCTGTACCACCTTAATAGAGGTGTAAAGTACAGTTACTAAGGGGAAACAAATTTGGGACTTTGACAACTGACTGTGTAATACAGGGTGACTAGCATCTAATATCTATTTACAATATCACCCCTGAATCACACATTAGGGTCGAGAGAATAAAGAAAATGATCACCAGCCAAAGAAGCCCTTGATTGATAAACAAATTCCCTTTGTCAGCACCTTAGTATATGTATAGAGAACAGTATGGAGAATATGCAAACTGATGTTAGGATGTAAAGGGTTAATAAAGGTTCAACTACGTTTAGATCTTAGGAGTAAAAGGGTTAATAAGTGTTTTAAACCTTGATTCCATAAGCAGTTATGTTGAATTCTCGCAAAAATGGCTGCATCCTTGGGCTGTCTAAGGTCTGGATCATTTTGTTGGCTGGAATAAATACATTAGGCTCCCACTCTGAACCCATAGCTTTAACCATGTCTTTTTCACAAGAAAGTTCAATTTGGATCCTTCTAAGGGAAATCTGAAAAAAAAAAAAAAAGTGGAGATACCCTATTACCTTTTAATCAATAATCATGATCAATAAGAATGTTGTTCAGTTTCACAAACAGACATCATTTACAGGCTTCTATTAATCCATTTTCAAGTACAAGTCCAAAACCATTACTGCTTTAAGTCTTGCATTTGCTAAACCCTTAAATCCCTGAAGCGATTAACTCATAACTTCCTCCTATAACATCTACATATTATCCAACAAGCAGATAATGAGAATACTCAAATTTATCAGGTAGAAGTTATCTTGATCTAACATCAAATTCTCAAAAATTATTTATAAGGAAATACATAGCAGTTAGAGAATTAACAATCAGATTTTGAGAGTTAAAGGGTCAACTGCTTTATTTGCTCAGCCTGTTGTCAGTGTGAGTCACATGTGTGAGTGTTTTTGTTACTATCCTCTCAGATCAAATCACTTTATTTTTGATATTGACTCTGGCCAGGTGCGCATAACATTTTGAAATGACTTGATAGCCCATTTCCAAGTTATGAAAACACACACAAAAAATAATAAGACATATTTGGTTATTTGGGAGAAGCTGTAGAAATTGTAACAGCAATGTAGTAGCTTATGATAGAACACAGGTGTTACTGACTCCAACCAGGTGTGTTTCATATTTTGTACACACAAAAAGAACACATATTGAGTGATTTGCTGTTATAGTAGAAGTCGGTGTCTTCAACGTAGCCTATTGGTCCAGAAATTTCCCCTAATGTTCCAACAATAATTTTCATAATCTCTAGCTGTACTTTATTGTACTTACTGGAGAGACATGAAGAATTACACAGCTTTGCTCATGAAGCCCTAAGTTCTTGGAAAGAAGAGATGTAAACTGTTTCCTGGTTGACTTGCTAAAGTTCTTGAGCCCAGTGGCCAGGTTCTGTAAAAAGGCAACAGCATTAAAATCAAAATGCTCCTATAATTTTCAATGTATAGGTTTAAAGATAAATTTTTTAATCTCTCAAGTACACTCAGGGGCACTTTACAAAAATGAACAGTTATTGATTCAAACACTGTTATGCGTAAACCAATATCCTAAATAGTTCAATTTACATATGATTCTCTTTTTATTTAACAGAAAGGTTTAATTCAAATAGGGTTAAAGTTTTGTTGCCATAAAGGAAGGGTTATTTGTAAATTAAGTCTGTATTCCATGTTCTCTCTTATTCAAATGGGGACCACTTCCTTTATTCACAATACATGACATAAATGTTTGATTCAGCAGTGATTTCTTAACAATAAATAAGATGCTTGTCACTCTCGAGAAAGAGAAAGATGTTAAAATGTATAACGAATGCATGGAAAACATCTAAAAAATGGCTCAAAACAAAATATATTCTTTTAAGTGTTAGAGTGTATGATATTAACATGTTGTGGAGGCCTATCCTAAGGATGGCTAACACTTGACAAAACCCCTAAAAATCAAGGATTAATAAGTTTAAAATGCTTCATAGAAGGGGCTTTTAAAATCACTAATCCACGTGGGCTGTGTCAAATAAAGCAACTGAACTAAATTTATATTCTTATTATAAAATTGATAAAATATTGTTACTTTCTAGTGAAGAAACCAAAAACACAAAACTATATCTTCTTAAAAATATTTTTGTTCACAGTGACAACAAAAAAAATTGACTAATTGGTAACAGCCATAGGAAATGAAGGACAGGGATGATAGATGACTTTGTTTTTCTGTGTGATATGGGCTATCTACCCAATGAAATATAGGTGGAAAACAGCAGTTTCAACTGGTGATATTTCAAGTTATTGTAAAGCTTCAGTGTTTCAGATGACACTGTATCAGTCAAGTTCTAGATATCCCATAGTACCAGGGATTTACACGCAAATCCCTGGAACTGAAACTAAACTTTTATTTCAAAAGTATAGAGTAACTTAATTTCAATATTGGATTCAAAAGTATTTCTATAAAAAAAAAAAGCCTTCTCATTTCCATCAGAAACATTAACAAAAATGAAAGGCACTCCACTATGTTTTGCCATAAACAATAGTTCTTAATTTGTTTCCACACAAAACAAAGACTCAGATTGGTTCTTAGAATTATTGACAACTATGCAATAAGGAAAATGAAAAATAACGTTTTCAACAACGCGTGTTCTGCTGGTGTTCTTAGCAAATTGAGATAAATTGAAAATTATCTATCCTTCCTGAAATCCCACAGAGAATTCCTGGATTAATGCTGGGGATGGCACAGCTTACGGTAATAGACCATTTCCCACTACTTGAAGGCTTCAACCATGGAAAATAACTCCATTAACACCAAATAATACCATACCACGCACAAGCTATTTTTGATGCAGGTGTACTCCGAGGAAAAAACAATCTACTGTCACAAACTTCTAATTCAATGGGTTTGAAGTTTCAAATTTAACAGAAGATGTTTGCAATTGGATATTACAAAATTGCAGAGACATCCGCTAAAAAACTTACAAGTTTTCATCAAGAAAATAGATTCTAGAAAACTATGTTTAGACTTAAAGTAACAGGTGTACAATGATATCTTTACTTCAAACTAACAAATTCAGTATGTTAATATGGCGATATAGTTAAAGAACAAAACGCTAGATATGAAATTTGGTCAGAGATATCGACTCTTTTTTTCCTTTACAAAATCGAACAGGTCTTCACATTCACGGTTATCGTGTTACGCTAATTGGTCGAGGTTTGGCCTCCCACTCGATCGAGTTAGTTGACACTCATCTTCAAAATTCACCACAACAAAACGAAGAAAATATTTTTGAAACGAGTTGCCGACAATACAGTATATCCGCCAGTTATTGTTTGAGTGGGAGGATTTAATGAAACATGTCACGGAAATGATTGTTCCGCGAATCAAACCCCATTAAAATGGAAATCGGCGAAGAAGTGGCGAACACTGATCCCATGAACATAATTACGGGGTCAGATAATGCCAGATCGAAAGATCACGCAAAATATTCGTTTTCGCGCGCGAAGAACCGATGTGACCTCATTCGAAACTAGTCCATCGGTTATATAAAACCTCTGCTATCAGTAAAAGAAATTTACATCAAAAATACAATCGTCAAACTCTGTCAAACCCACGCATTTTCTATAATAAATGTAGTTTTCTCGCGGTAGAGCACCGAAAAAAGTTTCCCCAGGACAAACCTATTCCAGGTGTCTGGCATGACCGAAAGAACCGCTACAAAACGTATCGAATTGTGTGAAAACACGATCTTTTGAATTTAATTCCATCCACATCATTCGACTACGAACCGAGTTGTTAAGCAACAGACAATTATTATAATTCTCTCAAAAAAACAAAATCGTAATGGAAACTGTAACGGCGGTATGAAAGCTGTAGACCTGTCGACCGACAATTCAATGTATGCTCGCTCGGACAGAACCTTTTCTCAACAAACAAACAAAAAATCCGGAAAGACTCCGGATACACTAATAAAATTACCACCAACGCGAATAAAGAACACAAAAAGAAGACTCACCAACACTAAAATATAAATTTCCGGCAGGTCCTCACGATGACCCGCTGTAAGGTTGCTGTTGATTTCACGAGCGATCGTAGTAGCGCTTTCTGTCGACTTGAAAGAGGAAACTTTTCGCTTAAATTCCATTTGAATATTTTTCCCTTCATTCTTTTTCTTCCCTTGAAGGTTCTCTCTATTTCTTGGCGGCTTTCCCTGCCCTACACCATGGAAAAATCCTGTAGTACGGCTGCCATACGAACCAGCGTAGGCAGATTGACCAACAGCTGATGAAGTTAGTTAGAAACAAACATTAGACGATCAAACCTAAGCGAAAAAATTGTTGTCATTGATCACAGCGAAATAAACTAGGACAATAACAATTTGGGAACCTTGGATTTTTCTGGTATGCGTGGATCTCGCTTCAGAAGATGTCAAAATCCAGAAAAGCCATATAAATTCGAAGAACCAAACCACCATTTTCCCTCCATCACTCGACGTTTCGGTCCGCTTCCGACTCGAGGAAAATATTCTAACAGCGCATGTACAATGTTTAGTCACGTGATAGGACAGGAAAAAATTACGCGCCGCAGCTGAGATAGAACGGCAAAAAAATTAATTAATTTTTCCTGGCACAAAACTCTTAAGCTCATAGGAACCAAGAGAATCATATCAAAACTAATTTGCTTAAAAAATTACATCACGAAAATTGAAATGAATAGATCCGGCTCAAACGGCCTAAGAACGACTAATCGTTGGGGGAAAATTGCCATGTAGGGACATGAGCATAACATTTGAATAGAAACCCCGATTGCCAAGATTCTGGCACGACTACAAATCACAAAAAATTATCCTTTATTAATTCAAATACATTTTTTATTCAGCTAAACATTTTTAGCCTGGAAATCCTGATATGTTTAAGCTGTTATAGAGATTTTTCTCCGCAGGGAATCCTTCAGTTTACATAAATAATCACCATATATCGAAGCTAGAAGGTAATTTATTCGAAAGAAAATGATGAAATCTCTATTATGATATAAACAATTTAAGGGTGAAGAAAAGGTCATTTCATGACATGTCTTGTCACCAATTTTCAACTTCGAGACTGTTCACGAAATCACACAAACTTTTTTATAGGTCTGCGGGTCGTGCTAAGAATACTGCCTCTAAAGGAAAATAAATCCTCTCCATAATAGGAGTAAAACGGTTTTGGAATCATTTTTCGTCCCTCTCTCTTTGCATCTCCGTACGAGTTTTAATGAATATTAACCAAAGAATACGTGTCTTTCTACGAGCTTTTAATAGCACTTTCGAATTTCGTACAGGAGAGATGAAAAAAAAAAAAAAAGGTTAGGACAGTTCCCGATATCGCTAATCAGTCTTACAAACGAGCATGCGGAAAAATTACTTTAATATGTTGTCTGTTAGGTTTATGGAAGCCATGAAATGATTACTCAGAAAGTCTTTTTACATAGGAGTGTGTTGCAGCTTCGCTCCGACAATGAGTACTCCACATCGGTGAAAAGATGTAGCTCTTTGAGTAGGTGGTACAAACGCTTTTCTAGTTTGAATACTATTCAGTGATCCGACATAAAAGCACACGCGATAAGATTTATCAATTAGAATTATTTCCTGTTCCTTTTTCAGAAAACAACTAAAGGCCACAAGTTTGTTAATCAAAAAGCCGAACGCTTGCCACTTAAATTAACTACGACCCGTTTGCTGGGCTTTCGAGAAGCGAGTTGTCGATATATATAATACTAGCGGGGTGAATTAAGTTCCCAGGGACTGAATTCGCTAGTGAACGAAAAAAAACAAGCCTTTTACTATTCTTATAAACAAACGTTTGAACACACCGACTTAGGTAAACAATTTTATTTAAAAAGGCGATAGTTGTTATGTGATAACTTATCAGAATCAGCGCGCAATTTTGAGTAAATTTCGGGGATTTAAATTTCGCTGTTGGGAATCATGATTACTTCAATTGTTCGTGACTTTTTTTATCGTTCTCTGCTATCAGTCGTTCGACGACTCCTCTTAAAGATAAAGTCAACCGTGTTCTGGCTAATCAGGCTTTTCCAGTATTGTGGGGGCAGGGCCAAGATTGTGGCTATGCTTTTCTGTTACTGTGATTTCGAATGCGTTTACGGGTCCTTTCTGTTTGCTTTCCAAAGGAAAAAAGCGAGTGTAAATCGCGGAAAATAAACTAATGAAATTTTTAGTTGTGAATGTGATAACATGCGAGGGGGAGGCACTTTACTGATCTGTTTGAAGGCCCTTTGGAAAATGAACAGTATTCTTAGCCGGCGACACTAACATCTTCAGGTTTCAAAATGTCTAGACAACGTATCCTCCTCCTCTTTCCACGTATTCGTACAACGTTAGACATCCAAATAATTACAGAAGCCAGAAAAATTACTTTTACTCCCTCACCCATTGTCGAATCTCACCTGATGTCTTGCCGGCGTGTTTCTCGCTCAACCCCATTAACGCTATCAACATATAAACGTACACAAAGGACACGTGGTTTACATGAGCCGGAAAATTGCGAAAAGTCGCGCGCCAATCAATCCAGACAGACACGACAAATGCAAACTTGTAGAATCTAGGCAAACAAGAATTGCACAGTATTTATGATTTTCATCTGACACGTAATTACTCTGCGAGTAGCCGTCACTTTTTCGGGCCAAGAGTCGCAAAACGGCATCTTCTGTACGACAAATGGTGCGAAACTTCATACTTATGGTAAATAGGTTTTATTAATAAGTGCGTATTTCTTTATCGTGCTGAAACCAGACAAAATTGTCTCTTCAACATCGAGATTGTTATATTTGAAACAACTTATTTCGTGGCCGGACTCTGGGTAAATACTTAAAATTTCTCAATGAAAAGTGTAAAAGCGCCTGATGACGAGCACGATCGCTACACAAAATAACGGACTTTTGGACTAAATTTGTTTAAAACATACCAAAATTTGATCTTTTGTTACGTACTCGGAAGGAGTCATAAGAGGTTGTATCCCCTAGAAATTTCCACGTGTCAATCAACGTTTATTTTCTTGTGGTAATGCGTAGCTGTTAAAACCAATGGAGATAAGATAAATGACCCTGTTTTTATATTTTTTTTTTAGTTCTTGTTCAGCTGCTGAACTGATCAGGAGAGAAAATAAAAAAGATAGACAAGTGATGTTTTTTTATTTGTTTGCTTTTTTTTGGTTGAAGGGGGGAAGGTGGACGCATCTAAATTAGGAAAATAAAGACCTAAAAACCCTACTTTGTTAAAATATCTTGATCGTATCAATTATGAATAGACTAAATTAGCATACCCCGATTCTACAACGCTCTAAGAATCAACGTGATTATTGGAAAAGCAAACTTTTAATCGCCTCAATCAAATGTACAACTTACATTATCAGTTTTTTTTTCGTCATTCGATAACTAATGGTTTTCAATTTTACCGATACCTTCGATGATGACCTTTGGCGTGAGGGGACCACTCACGTAATATGCATAAATTGTTTCTCAGACAACTGTGTACACGAACACAGACAGTGCGTCAGGTAGAGTTGCTTTTGTTTGCAACTTAAAAAACACCGTCCATCTTTTCAATTAAACCAGTTGCCACACAACCATTGCTGATGATTAGTTGTCACAAGCCTCCCTTAACAAAACGTTGTAATGAACTTTTGTCCTCTCTCTGTAACAGTTTCTCGACGACACTTTTGTCTCTAATTTCTTTCCATATTCTGTGCAAATTGCGTTGGTTTTAGGCGAAAACTATGGAAACAAAACTCTCTACCGCAGGCTGTTTTAAAATTATACATAGAAATCATTTTTACAGATCACGGACCATTTTCCTATGTATCGTCAAGGAAAGGAGACCAAATTTGGGACAAATATTTCATTATGAGTAGTTCAGACATCCAATAAAAGTTTCAACTTTACAGTGCGTCTGAAATGCAAAGCATAAAACGAGTCACGTTATGTAACGAACCCCTTTTTACCCGGAGTGCCCACTCAAACAAAATGTCTGAATAAGCGCCCCGATCAAGTGCCCACAGCTGTAATGTCAAATAGTGCGCCCCTCTCCGATAAGCCCTTCCCCCTCCTCCTTGACTTTCTTAATTAGGAGGGCTACAAGGAAAATCTGTTTCTATTTCCACTTTTTATAACTTTTTAAAGCTTTAACTACACCGGAATCAATACAAAAGATAATAATCAACCCCTCAATTAGGCGACCTTCTCCAAATAAGCGCCTCTCCTTTTGACCGAAATTGAAATGAGCGCCCGGACGCTTAATTAAGGAAATAAGTGATTTGGTCAAACGAGACATGCATTAATATTATCGCATAAAATTGCTTTCTAACGCGACCCATTGAAAAGACCTAAGGTCTCAATTTCTTAGTGTTTCCCATGAGAACTACGCACCCTCCCCCATAAAAAAAAAAAAAAAAAAAATTACATAGTACCCCCTACTAAACCTTATTCTCGTGATCTTTTCACAAATTGTTTCCTGAGGATCGCGCCTGGCCTCTTCTTGAGCAACTGCCTACTTAAGTGTTGTAAAAAATTGATTACGGACTCACTGAACACAACAGAAACGAGTTTGCTGGTGCCAACAACCTACGCAAAGGAATTCTGAGGAAATTTTGAGCGGGGGCATGAACTTGGGTTAGCTAAGCAATAGACCGCATTTTCTATCGGTTTGCCGGCTTAATTACCCACGCGGGATGTAGCGAGAACACGACAAACTTTTCCGAGTGTTCTCTAAACATCCCAAGAGGGTTATTACGCTGGTAAACCGATAGAAAGTGCATTCTATTGCCTAAAAAAAAAAAAGAATAAACATCAATCTTCTATGGGTTTACCCGTACAATAAACGATTGGTTTTTCACCACTAAAGGTGCTCCTTGCATATCACTTATTTTATTATGTATGATAAACGTCGCCCCTGTGTTTAAAAAAAACTTCCGCAGTCTCTAGCAGCCCACTCTTTATGCTCTATTATCATTCAGACATTGTCCAAACAGCCGTTGTGCGTCTTTTTTTGTTGTTACTTCAACAAATTAAGTGAAAATCCAGGACCTTTTGGACTTCCTCTGTCAGAGCTTGAGCTGAAACACTGTCATCTGTGGGTTCTCGTTTAGACATTTTCTCACAATGAGCTTTTATTTAAGTCACATCTTTTTTTCCCTCAGGTCACGGGGCGTAGCATTTCACCTAAAGAGAATTTAAGATGCAATGAGCTTTAAAATACTGAGCACGTTCGAGCAGAAAATAGCTCTAAGCAATAACTCGCTGGTGGGAGGTTTTGGTAAAGACCAATTTCAGCCGGGAAAAAAAATGAATCATATTTTTTAAATTAAAACCAAAGTAATATCATTTGACAAGATCAGAAGAGCCAGAGAAGTCACTAGAAGATAAAATTAGGAATTGAAGAGACAACGCGACATTTTTACACCTAAATTTGAAACAAAAGTGTCCACGTTTCTTTAAGTCTTTGATCTGATTCGTCTAAAAGAGCACCCTTCTCTGGACAGTGCTCCTGCAGTTTTTTAACAATTGAGGAATTACCAGGAAAACGTACTAACTTAACCCTTTAACACTTCACACCCTAACATCAGTATGCATATTCTCCATATTGTTCTATATACATTCTCTAAGGTGCTGCCAAGGGGAATTTGTTTAACAATCAAGGGCTTCTTAAGTTGGTAATTATTTCCTCTATTTTTGGACCTTAATGTTTGATTCAGGGGAGATATTGTAAGGAAAATTAAGATGCTAGTCACTCTTAGGAGTGAAAGGGTTAATATTGACCAACATTCAATATCTCCTCACAGTATCACTGTAGAATCAAACCTTAAGGTTATAAGGATAAAGAGAATGCTTGCTGATTAAAGAGACACTTGATTGATGAACAAATTCTCCTTATCACTGCCATAAGAAATGTAAAGGGTTAGGGGGTAAGGATTCCTGTATCTCTAACTGATAGGGATCACCCACAGGTCCTGCATTTGTGAAGACCACAACTTTGGAAATTAACTGCTATTAGGGAACACACTCACAATAATTGACTTTAAGTCAACTTCGTCTATCATCTAAGAGAAGAGGAGCATAATTTGCCACAATTAAATTGTACCTGTGAAAAAGTCTCTTCTGATATCTTGTATTTGGGACTAGACCTTTCCTTTTCAACTTCCTGACAGATTCTCTTAGATGTTTTGGTTGAATGGGCCCAGATTCTTTGCACTTTTCCATTATATCACAAGCTGTATATCAAGAATAATAACCACTCAATGACTAACTTCATGGAAAAAGAAACATAGTTCAAAGAATCTTGGATTTCTTTTGGAGAAAGGCCAAGAAACTGTCAAGATTACAGTAACACATATGCTATATACCAGTACATTCACTTGAAAATTTGGGACTTTGGACTTCAGCTAAAAGACATACCCAACCATAAACTCTGACAAATATCCCACAAATGAAATACTCCAGGTTATAACCCACCTATTAACTTTCACACAATTCTATTGGCGACTTAATGCCACCTGGTGCAAAATCAATGGACAATTATCATGCAATAACCCCCTTCTACAGAGATTTTTGTCCCCCAATTATCTCTCTTGTAAAGAAACCAAGCCAGTGGGAAATAGCCAGTTTGAGAGTTTCACTGTTTTCATCTTTGTTGCTTTACATGGAAGGAAAACAAAATATTTTCATTGTGTCCATTGGTAGGGACATTAAAAACTTATCTCAAATGCTGCTCCGCAAAGAACAAAAAAGTCAACAACATTTGCTGTCAACCCACAATATGAAAATTCATGGGAGGCTTATAAAATAAATAAACCATTTTCAGGCATGCCATATATAATGTCCTTGGCTGAGAGATTGTCCTCAAAATTTCACATTTTCCCTTGAAGCTTTGCTCCTTAGCCAAATAATGTTTTCAGACAATATCTCAGCTGCTGACATTATCAGCCAACAGACCAGCCATCTGAATGGGGTTTATTTATTTAATGTTTGACATCACAGAAAAATAGCTTAGTGATAAAGGGGTGCAACTAAAATGTTTCAAATCTGGGTCAAAGCTAAGAATTTCCATGTGTCTCCTGTGAAGTGGGTTTAATACTACTGCTCCTTCTTCTGCATCAGTGGAAGTATATTCATGTGGTGAAAAGAAACAGCAAATGGAATATTTTGCCCTTTTGCCTTGATATAAAATTACACTTTACGTTCACAGATTCCCTTTCAGAAACTCAATTTCAATTTTGTACTATACAAAAGCCCTGTCCCTCTGTTTGGTATTACCCATGAAATTCCATCCATAAAATGTGAATATCTGTAAGAAGCACAGAATTTTAAAAGTATTTTAACCTTGGGCCAACCTACTGAAGAGAATAGATATTAAAATTTAAAAGCAAAGAGAAGATTAGAATTTTGATCATGAACTTAAAATTACATGTACCTTCCTCTACAACTTCTCCAACAAA